>NC_057394.1:26781460-27081460 GCF_019320065.1 Cervus canadensis
TAGTTCTTCCACATCATCATTCCGGTGTCTCTGAATTAAATATCCTGAAGATGCAATTGCCACACAGTCAAAAGAACATTGCTGATAAGCATGAAATCCATTTTAAAAAAGTTTTCAAAAATTGGGGACCTTGTTATAACAAAATTTGTATATACTTGTTTTAATCCACATGAAAGAAAAGATAATACGAAGACATTTAATCTTAGAATCAAATATTGATCACTACAGCTGAATTAGGAAATATTTGCCAATATCTAACGTAGATACAGGCATTAAAATAAAGATGTGAAAACTCTTAAGTTATCCATCCATATCGTAAGTTATCACAACTTATCCAAGTTATTCCAATAATTTTTTACAACCGTGGTGGAAATTATTTTAAGGAGCTGATGCACTATGTATTGAAGCTAATGAAGCAACATATGCATGAAATGTGGACTCTTTATCTCTTTCTAAATACAAGTATAGTCAATATATAAACTTTGATGTGTATATATCATGATTTTAATCTGTAGAAACCTTTCTTCCTTCCACCAATTCCTCCTCTCTCTCTCTCTCTCTCTCTCTCTCTCTCAATGTGGTCATTGAATTTGGGGGCAAGTGATATTGGAAAGAACATAATAATTAAAAGGCATCACATGCCTGCGTGTTGAGTTGCTTCAGTTGTGTCCGACTCTTTGCGACTCCATGTCTTTTTATGTCTCCTTCATTGGCAGGCAGATTTTTAATTCCAGTAATTTTTTATAAACTTAGTGGAAATTTTAAGGAGCTGATACACTATATAATGAAGCTAATGAAGCAACATTTACATGAATTTGGGACTCTTTGCTGCTGCTGCTGCTAAGTCGCTTCAGTCGTGTCCGACTCTGTGCGACTCCATAGATGGCAACCCACTAGGCTCCTCTGTCCCTGGGATTCTCCAGGCAAGAACACTGGAGTGGGTTGCCGTTTCCTTCTCCAATGCCTGAAAGTGAAAAGTGAAAGTGAAGTCCCTCAGTCATGTCTGACTCTTTGCGAACCCATGGACTGCAGCCTACCAGGCTCCTCCATCCATGGGATTTTCCAGGCAAGAGTACTGGAGTGGAGTGCCATTGCCTTCTCCGTTTGGACTCTTTAATTCTTTCTAAATACAAGTAGAGTCAATATATAAACTTTAGTGTATACCGTTTAAGGAAAAACATACACTTGAGAAAGATGAGTTTTGTTGTATAATCATTAGCTCTGGGCTTAAAGGAAAAAAAAAGTTTTATGTGACTAAGACAAAGGAATGTAGGAACAACAACAAAAAAAAAGTGTGTCCTTTTCTTCTCCTCAAGAGCTCTAGACCCCTTTTTCCCCTTGGGGGACCCCAGACTCCTTATCAACCTACCTGATAATGAACTCTGATTCCATAATCACCCCTTTTTCTTTTCTTTTAAACCACTGGCACAACCTGGGAAGCCCTACAAGACATTACACTAATAATTAAATGAAGGGATTTTTAGAAGATAAATATCATCAGAACTGATAGTGTTGATAGAGGTACACATATAACCTTAACTCCATGGTAACTGCTGAACTTCTTTTGTGTCTGGTGTTAAAGTAAGTCTAAGAAGTTGGTTGTACACACACAATTAATGCCCAAGGATTTGGTGTAACACTTAGGGTTAGCCCTTGTGTGGCAGACAGGATACTAAAAAATGAGGCCTACAAGAGCTGCACCATTAGGGAATGCAGAATGAGTTTACCATTATTTCTCTTGACTTCACCCCTTCCTTTCTCCCTTCAGTTCTAAACTCTGATACCTGGAAACATATGACAGACATTTTGAAACATATGATAGGCATTTTGTGTAAACTTAAATTCTGATGCTGGGAAACGAAGCTACCCTACCTCACTGTGACTGACACACAATACCTAAATCCCAAATCAGTGTGGTTCTTCAAAGGGGCATTTTTCAGAACCAAAGAAGAATTATAAGTGCATGTCCAAAGACTTGCATTTTTTGTGCAAAAAAAGTTTTCTTATCAAAAAAAAAAAAGCTCTGTCAAATAGAATAGCTAAAATCTTACATTATGTCTTCTTTAATTTTTACCTTTCTAAATATGGGAAGGGTGCTAATTATGGACATTTATTAGTAATCCATAAGACATGGGGATTTGTAGAATTTACTTGATGGTTACATAAAATTTTATGCATATTCATAAGCATAAGTAGAAATTAACTTTTGCGATATAGCTGAGTCTTTTAAAATACATTCTTTGTGATTCAGTCACTCAGTCATGTCTGACTCTTTGCAACCCCATGGGCTACAGCACGCCAGGCTTCCCTGTCCTTCACTATCTCTCAGAGTTTGCTTTTAAACTCATGTTCATTGAGTTGATGAGGCCATCCAACCATATCATCCTCTGTCACTCCCTTCTCCTCCTGCCCTCAATCTTCCCAGTATAATGGTCTTTTCCAGTGAGTTGGCTCTTCATATCAGGTGGCCCATGTATTGGAGCTTCAGCATCAGTCCTTCCAATGAACATTCAGGGTTGATTTCCTTTAGGACGGACTGGTTTAATCTGGGCGTTGTTTCTACTTCGGCTCAGTCTCTTCATTCCTTCTGGCTATTTATTCACTCTTTTCCACCAGCATTTTGGACACCTACTGAGCTGGGGGGCTCATCTTTCAGATATTTTGGCCTTTTCATACTGTTCATCGGGTTCTTAAGGCAGGAATGCTGAAGTGATTTGCCATTCCTTTCTCCAGTAAAATACATTCTAATATTCCACTTTTGGAATTTGCTTATTAAAGCAAAACAACATTGAATGAGTTTTTAGTAGTTTCTAGATAATCCAATTAATTATCAAATACTTTCAATAGCCTAAAATCTCTTTTTCTAGATCCAGTTTTCTGACATGATATAAATATCCTGGCGTCTCAAAGAGGAATGCTAAAGTCTAACAGGGATATTGAACAGTAAACTAAAGCATATAGTATCTTCCAAATATCTATGTTTAAAGTTTTTGGTATGCTTATCTTATTTATTATGGTTCTCAATTCATGAAAGATGTCTACTTTAATTTAAAACAGATACAATTGTTTAGTGATGTCATAGAGAAGAAATCTAAGAGAAAGGGTATAATGAGGATGTTCAAGAATGCTGGAGAAAAATAAATTTCTAGGAAAGGGAGTTATAAAGTGGATAAAGTGCTTGAGGACCATGGGAGTTGAATAAGATTTCAAAAATGGAAGAGGAACAGAAACATCGAGAAGGGACATTGAATATAGGTATCCAAGCATCATCTCTTAAGGAGGCAGAAGATTTTTTGGAGGAGTGAGCTGAAATCTTTGAAAACAATTTGTTAGTTAAAGAGAAATAATTTTTTAAAGGTATAAAAAACACTGCAAAAGAGACTGAAAGAGAGAAATGGGAAGATTGAAAGTTTTGCTAAGTAAAGAAAATTCAATTTTCTTGTGGACAGAGGTCCAGTGTGACTAATACATTTATCAGACATCATGAGATATGTATGACACCCTCCCTTATCAATTCCCCTTGTCCTGTTTTTCCTGTTATTACCTTTACCTCTCCTCTTTCATGAAATTCTGGCATTGGGTCAATATCATTTGGAAATTACTGCTGCTGCTGAATTTCATTTAGACAAGTGACAACACACATCTGTGACTATGACATTTAACCTACTAAATATAAAAGTAAAAGAGCATATTAACAAATGCCACCACCATCACAGAAATAAAGAAAAAATTGGCTCAGGTTATATTGAGAATATTTAAAAACACAAATGTATTATAAGCCTGAAAATAGCCCTATAGGAAATGATATTTTATTTCTGTGGTAATTTATTCACCTTAAGTGAAGAGTGACGCACTGTATATAGTTTATGGGTTTATAATTTTGGTAATTAACTCTTTAAACTTTCATGACACTTTAACTTCTCTGATTTTCAAATTATTTTACATTCCATTAGAATCATACATTACTGGGTGGGGACAATCAGTAATTTATTTATATTGATTTATGTCAGAGGGTATAGTTTTGATGTCTGAGGTTAAATAAAGCACTAGGAATCAACAAAAGCTAATTTTGTTACTGCAGTCTTAAATAATTGTTCAATGTGAAGAAAATATGCATGTAATTCAAATATGTCATTCCTATTAATGTAGAAGGGAATTGAATCATTACCACTGTCTCATCAATTGGGCTTTAGAAGCATTGGCCGGATAACTTCATTTATACAGCCAATTTAAACTTTCTTTAGCCTTGACTCATTGAACAGTGGAATTTAGTACTTTGTAATAAACTGGGATTTTAAAGGAAAAGAAAATTGTTTTGGTTTTCTACTTCTTGACACATACCCTTGCAATGGAAGACTACTGCATATCAGGAATTCTCCTTCATAGGAGAGATGCGACTTATGATAAAAATAGTTGTTTAAGAGCCCCTATTGAGCAGTTTCTCAGTTGTGCGAAATTCCGTGTATCTTAATTAGCATAGGGTCTAAGAAGTGTATTTGTTTATAATTCCATTTAATATGATTAATGTGAAGCCAACTATAGCATGCCATAGCAGTTTCTAGACTTAGAATATTTGTGTCTCCTCTTTAAAAAGCTAAAAAACATTTAGCTTTTTAACATTGAAATAGCTTAGAAGGAAAAAGCAGGGATGTGAATGAGACAGGTCTCATGCATATTTCCTGCTAAAATTTTAGGTAGAAAATTCTATCAACAATTTGCTCAACTGCTTTCTATTACTTAGTAACATATAATTAATAAGATATTGCATAAGTCTGATTTAATCCTGCTGAAAATTCAGTTAGGCTTTCTGTTAATCTTACCAGGTCTGACAGAAAGAAAAGGCACAATCAAAAAGTTATTTAAAGATAATTTAATGAAATACTGTTTACAGCAGTAGATGCAGAGTCGTTGTTGTTCAGTTGCTCAGTCTTGTATAACTCTTTGCCACCCCATGGACTGCAGAATGCAGACTTCCCTTTCCTTCACCATTTCCCAGAGCTTGCTCAAACTCATGTGCATCTAGTCAGTGATGCCATCCAACTGTCGTCCTCTATCATCCCCTTCTCCTCCTGCCTTCAGTCTTTCCCAACATGAGGGTATTTTCTAATGAGTCGGCTCCTCAGATCAGGTGGCCAAAGTATTGGTGTTTCAGCTTCAGCGTCAGTCCTTCCAATGAATATTCAGGACTGATTTCCTTTAGGATCGATTGGTTTGATCTCCTTGATGTCCACGGGACTCTCAAGAGTCTTCTCCAATATCAGAGTTCAAAAGCTTCAATTCTTTGCTGCTCAGCTTTCTTTATAGTCCAACTCTCACATCCATATGTGACTACTGGAAAAACCATAGCTTTGACTATATGGACCTTTGTTGGCAAAATAATGTCTCTGCCTTTTAATATGCTGTCTGGGTTGGTCATAGCTTTACTTCCAGGGAGCAAGTGTCTTTTAATTTCATGGTTGCAGTCACCATCTGGAGTGATTTTAAAGCCCAAGAAAATAAAGTTTGTCACTGTTTCCATTGTTTCCCCATCTATCTGACATGAAGTGATGGAATTGAATGCCATGATCTTAGTTTTTTGAATGTTGAGTTTTAAGCCAGTTTTTTCACTCTCCTGTTTCACTTTCATCAAGAGGCTCTTTAGTTCCTCTTTGCTTTCTCCCACAAGGGTGGTATCATCTGCATATCTGAGGTTATTGCTGTTTCTCCTGGCAGTCTTGACTCCAGCTCCTGCTTCATGCAGCCCAGCATTTCTCATGATGTACTCTGCATATAAGTTAAATAAGCAGAGTGACAATATACAGCCTGATGTACTCCTTTCCTAATTTGGAACCAGTTCCTTGTTTCATGTCCAGTTCTAACTGTTGCTTCTTGATCTGCATTCTCTGGAGGCAGGTAAGGTAGTCTGGTATTAGCATCTCTTGAAGAATTTTCCACAGTTTGTTGTGATCCACACAGTCAAAGGTTTTAACGTAGTCAATGAAGCAGAAATAGATGTTTCTCTGGAATTGTCTTGCTTATTTTATTATTCAATGGATGTTTTCAGTTTGATCTCTGCTTCCTCTGCCTTTTCTAAATTCAGCTTGCACATGTGGCTATTCTTGGTTCATGAACTGTTGAAGCCTAGCTTGGAGAATTTTGAGTATTACTTTGCTGGCATGTAAGATGAGTGCAATTATGTGGTAGTTTGAGCATTCTTTGGTATTGCCTTTCTTTGGGATTGGAATGAAAACTGACCTTTTCCAGTCCTGTGGCCACGGCTGAGTTTTCCAAATTTGCTGGCATATTGAGTGCAGCACTTTCACAGCATCATCTTTATGGATTTGAAATAGCTCAGCTGGAATTCCACCACCTCCATTAGCTTTGTCATAGTCATACTTACTAAGCCCACTTGACTTTGCACTCCAGGGTGTCTGTGGTTAACCATAGTGGTTATCTGGGTCATTAAGATCTCTTTTGCATAATTCTTCTGTGTATTCTCGCCACCTCTTCTTGATATCTTCTTCTTCTGTTAGGTACATAACATTTCTGTCCTTTACTGTGCTCATCTTTGCATGAAATATTCCCTTAGTAACTCTAATTTTCTTGAAGAGATCTCTAGTCTTTCCCGTTCTATTGTTTTCCTCTGTTTCTTTGCAGTGAACCCGTAGGTAGGCTTTCTTACCTCGCCTTGTAAGAACTCTGCATTTAGATAGATATATCTTTCCTTTTCTCCTTTTCTAAGCTATTTGTAAGGGCTCCTCAGACAACCATTTTGCCTTTTTGCCTTTCTTTTTCTTAGGGATGATTTTGATCACCACCTCCTGTACAATGTTACAAAACCTCTGTCCATAGTTCTTCAGGCACTTTATCAGATCTAATCCGTTGAATTTATTTGTAACTTCCACTGTATAATCATAAGGGATTTAATTTAGGTCATACCTGAATGGCCTAGTGATTTTCCCTACTTGTGTTGTTGGAAGAAGGTGTTTGCTATGACCAGTGTGTTCTCTTGGCAAAACTCTGGTAGCCTTTGCCCTGCTTCATTTTTACTCCAAGGCCAAACTTGCCTGTTACTTCAGGTATCTCTTGACTTCCTATGGTTGCATTCCCATTCCCTATGATGAAAAGGACATCTTTTTTTGGTGGTAGTTCTAGAAGTTCTTGTAGGTCTTCATAGAGCCATTCAACTTCAGCTTCTTCAGCATGCATAGTTGAGTAGAAATGAAATGAATGGTAAGACTCCCAGGGACCTGCAGTAACTAGAATCTATGACCATACCTAGCTTTACACAGGTGAGAGTACTTTCATTAGAGCTTAGCGTTACAGCCATTGATGTGCAGTCACCTGAATATCACTGTGACCATAGAGAATGCAGCCATTGACCAAACATGGCTCAGGATTAACAGAGCAGGGTTTCCCTGATAGCTCAGTTGGTAAAGAATCTACCTGCAATGCAGGAGACCCCAGTTGGATTCCTAGGTCGGGAAGATCCGCTGGAGAAGGGATAGACTACCCACTCCAGTATTCTTGGGCTTCCTTGTGGCTCAGTCCATGGCATCACAAAGAGTTGGACATGACTGAGTGACTTTCACTTTCACTTTTAACTGTCTCTTTCCACCTACCCTTTGGCCAAAAATAAACTGATGGTCAAAGGATCTAAAGGTTAATCTAAAGTATAGGGAAGTCAGAAAAGGGTGGGAAATAGTTCTGCACAGCAACTCAAGTAAAGTTATCACAGTAGTCTAGTAAAATTAAAACATAGTACAAATCTAAATACTAAATATTTAAGTTGAGAAAAGCTCATACACATATTGAAACTCTCTTGATAAAAAATTATTTCTTAAGGTTAAATGATGGCATACATAATTTTAAGAGATATGCAAATCATAGTTCAAACAATTTAAAAATGCATTATATGTATTTTACTTTCAATAACAGCTACCTAATAAAAGAATAAAACGAAGAGACTCATTGCTACTTCACAAGTTATCTCAGAGTCCATTCCTATAAAGAAAATGGACAGTGGGATATATTCCTAAATTTACTATAAGAACTCTATGTGGTCATTAAATAAAATATTCAGCAAAAAAATGCAATAATCTTAAATATGTGTTATATAATATTGAAATAGCACTAATTGAAGATTTACTTTCGGCAATATGTCAGAGTAAATGTACTGGGAATCCTCTTACCATAAAATGAATGGATCTCGATTAATTACTAGCTATTAAAGTAGATGAATCTGTATCTAAGAAAAGCCAGCAGTAAGCACATGAAGATGATGTAGTTTCATTGAAGGATGTAGAATTTAAATAAACAAATGGGACCTAATGAAACTTAAAAGCTTTTGCACAACAAAGGAAACTATAAGCAAGGTGAAAAGACAGCCTTCAGATTGGGAGAAAATAATAGCAAATGAAGAAACAGACAAAGGATTAATCTCAAAAATATACAAGCAACTCCTGCAGCTCAATTCCAGAAAAATAAATGACCCAATCAAAAAATGGGCCAAAGATCTAAACAGACATTTCTCCAAAGAAGACATATAGATGGCTAACAAACACATGAAAAGATGCTCAACATCACTCATTATCAGAGAAATACAAATCAAAACCTCAGTGAGGTACCATTACACACCAGTCAGAATGGCTGCTATCCAAAAGTCTACAAGCAATAAATGCTGGAGAGGGTGTGGAGAAAAGGGAACCCTCTTACACTGTTGGTGGGAATGCAAACTAGTACAACCGCTATGGAAAACAGTGTGGAGATTCCTTAAAAAACTGGAAATAGAACTGCCATATGACCCAGCAATCCCACTCCTGGGCATACACACCCAGGAAACCAGATCTGAAAGAGACAAGTACACCCCAGTGTTCATCGCAGCACTGTTTATAATAGCCAGGACATGGAAGCAACCTAGATGTCCATCAGCAGACGAATGGATAAGGAAGCTGTGGTACATATACACCATGGAATATTACTCAGCCGTTAAAAAGAATTCATTTGAACCAGTCCTAATGAGATGGATGAAACTGGAGCCCATTATACAGAGTGAAGTAAGCCAGAAAGATAAATACCAATACAGTATACTAACACATATATATGAAATTTAAAAAGATGATAATGATAACCCTATATGCAAAACAGAAAAAGAGACACAGATGTACAGAACAGACTTTTAGACTCTGTGGGAGAAGGCGAGGGTGGGATGTTCAGAGAGAACAGCATTGAAACAAGTATAGTATCAAGGGTGAAACAGATCACCAGCCCAGGTTGGATGCATGAGATGGGTGCTCAGGGGCTGGTGCACTGGGAAGACCCAGAGGGATGGGATGAAGAGGGAGGGGGGAGGGGGGATCAGGATGGGGAACACATGTAAATCCA
The DNA here is from genome assembly GCF_019320065.1 of Cervus canadensis. Taxonomy (NCBI): domain Eukaryota; kingdom Metazoa; phylum Chordata; class Mammalia; order Artiodactyla; family Cervidae; genus Cervus; species Cervus canadensis. The sequence continues at coordinate 26,790,824 of NC_057394.1, forward strand.
TGGCTGATTCATGTCAATGTATGGCAAAACCCACTACAATATTGTAAAGTAATAAGCCTCCAACGAATGAAAATAAATGGAAAAAAAAAAAAAAAACAACGGTTAGAGGCAAGGAATCAAACACAAATATTCAACACAGTGTAAAACAAAAACTCTCTCAGACAAAGATAAACAGGAAATTAATCATTAACAAACCTGCCTTTCAAAACATGTTAAAAGAAATTCTTCAGGAAGAAATAAATGATTTATTTATTTACAGGTAAAAAAAAACCTACTGAGCGTCCATAAAGAAAGCAAGAATTTTGGAGAAGGAAAAAAGAAGGTAAACTAAAATATTTCATTGTTCTTATTCTTGAGGTTAAAAAAAAAAAGCCTGCCTAATGACAATAATACCAGTGTACTGCGTGTTTTTAGGATATGACTAAGTGAAATGAATGGCGATAATACAGTAAAAGGCAGGAGGGATGAAGTGGAAATAGGCTAAATTAATGCTTCTGCACTACACATGAATCATGTTATTTGAAGGTAGGCTTAATTAGTTCAAAATGTATGCTGAAAATTATAAAGAAACTTAAAAAATGAAACAAGAAATGAAGTAAAATCGACTTGCTAAGACAAGTAGACAATAGGGAATTACATAAAATACCCAATTAAAACAAAGGAAGACAGAGGGGAGCTAACAATAGGTTTATAAAATGTCATATCTTAAAAAAGTGGACTAATAACATCAGTTAGAGAATGGAAAATACTACATACATTTTTCAAAAGTATAATATGTTGTTTTCAAATGATAAGAGTGAGGAACAGATATATATGAAGAATGGAAATACACTCATGGTGGCTTAATAAAGAAAAAATAACTGTTGGAAAAAACAATATTTGAGCCAATAGGTATTATTTGAGACAGTAAATTTTATCACATCATAATACATGATTTATTTATATATTTTTATAGTTTTAAATATTTCTTTAAAGTCTTAAAAGGTAACAATAAAGTTTGTTGAAATTTGACAAATCTCCTGTTTTTCAACACAACTCACACAATTAGATAAGAAATAAACAAATATAAGTATCAACTGAAAACATTTTAATTAAATGAAAGATTTTGATTGAAAAACATTCATAGAAATCAACAATATGAAACTATACATTTCCAAGCAAGAAGTCATGAATTATGTATGGAAAATAAAAAATGTATATTTGAAAATTATGAAAACAATTCTAAACTAATTTCAGTGATTCATTCATTAAAAATAGTATGAATGATAAAAGGCAGACATTTAATGTAGCTACATCAGTAAAGACAAGACCAGTAGATGTGCCTCCCTGATATATATTGGAGGCCCCCAATAACATAGAAGCCTGAGTGATGTAAACAGTCTACCTTTCAGCCTCAAGTGCTAGCAGTCGTTGTGCCTTAACTGCTTTAAAAATGCCTGATCACAACTGATTAAATAAGCTTCATTTCAAATATGACACCCGAGGCATGGCTTTGGTTACATAATAAGTTATTGCAACTATAAACTATTTAAAAAGAGAACAGATTCTTACTAAACCTGTGCAAATAACCTTGTTGCCATGGAAATACAAACTCTCAACAAGTGATTCCAAATTCTAGAGTAGTTAGGTAGGAAAAAAAGGATAAATGGTTCATTTCTATTTACAATAGCATGGTCTACTACTGCTGTGAGTTATGGACAGTTTCAGAGAAAGGTGTCCCTTGTATTCAGAAAATAAAATGTTAAGACATCAACAGTGTTTGAAAAAAAAAAAGCTGTCGTCATCCCCTATTGATTCATTTATTTCTTTGTAATTAATTTTTGTTTCATTGGATCTTGGATTATTAATCTCATGGTCCCTTCTCAGTTGATGTTCTGGATATTCTGATTCAGACTAAGGGTATGGTCTTAAAACTACTTAAGTGATGTCCTAAGAAGCTATACCAAAGTACCTGGCACAGTGTTTCCAACAGGACTGTGAGACAGTTCTTCTTTGTTGAAGATGCCTTCTGGCAAGCAGCTGATTAACAAGCATTTTCATGGAAGCACCCCTGTAAAAACAAAACAAACAAACATCTACCTGAAAGTAGATATAACAAGACTCAGAGTGCTATACTTAAATTATGGCTGATGGTTATCAAAAGCAAAAGATCTGTTGAGAACTCATTGCAAGAATAATGCAGTTGACAAGGGAATTGTTTTCTATGGCATGTCAGTCCAAAAGTTTTAGACAAAATATTTATAAGTATGATTAACTATATTTTCAAAAGTGAATATATCAAATTTATAAAAATGGATAAGCATAATACTTAGAAAGAAAAATTTTTTAATGTAAAATATAGTAATTGTGAGACACAATATATCATTAATATATTAAATACATAGCATATATACATATATAGGCTTCCTTAGTTGCTCAGCAGTAAAAAAATATCCACCTGCAATACATGAGACTTGCAGAAGATGTGGGTTCAATCCCTAATTCAGGAAGATGCCCTGGAGTAGGAAATCACAACCCGCACCAGTATTCTTGCCTGGGAAATCCCATGAACAGAAGAAACTGCCAAGCTGCAGCCCTTAGAGTTGCAAAAAGTCGGACACAACTGAGCCACTAAACAACAGCAACATTGCTAGAATATACCAAGAATGTGTCATCAGATAAGGAAATTCAGTAAGATGGAGTAGGTCACACACACACATAAATATATTTGTTGGTATATTAATGAAGGTTCATATATTCACAGTTAAGTGATGTAAATTCACAGTTAAAAACTAATGGCCTAGAATATACTGGATTCAAAAAATAAAGTGATGATCAAGATAGTATTTTAAAAAATAATTAAATTTATAATTGATGACACTAAAATGTTGTTATGTAATTCGAGAAGCAGCATCAACACTTTGATAAATGGAAACATATTGAAAATGTAGAAACTGATATAACTCTAGTAACTTCCCAGATTCTTACCAACTGAGCTATCAGGGAAGCCCAGTAACTTCCCATGCAGCATAAAATTCTGAAATACTTATTTTACCAATCACATTTAACTTCAGAAAGGCTGAAGAGCACATATGAATTAATGAACACTCAAGAAACTTATCAATAATAATCATTAAAAAAACCCATATGCTACATGCATGCTCAATCATGTCTGACTCTATGCGACCTCATGAACTGCGACCTCAGGAACCTCCAGGCTCCACTGTCCATGGGATTATCCCAGCAAGAAAACTTATCAATAGTAACATATCAAATAAGTCTATTTCTATCATCTCTTTTTTTTTAAAAGTAAAAAATATCTTCTAATGCCCCAGGAGCTGGGAATTCTGAAAAAACAGTTTTGGTCCAAAAGATACTATTTAGAATATGAATTAAATCTATGGCTGATTCATAGCAATGTATGACAAAACCCACTGAAAAAATAAATAAATAAATAAAGGAAAAAAAAAGAATATGAATTTGAAATGGCAAAATATTAAAATTTGTCAGGAAGTTCAAATATTTGATTCAATAAGAGCCTAGTTTATTAAAAAGCAATTCTTAGCTACCTATTTAATGAAAATGACAACAAAAGATATTAAAAGTAAATATAGGAGGCAACATGATTGTAAAGAAATGAAGCTCATTCAAAAGCACAAGAAGTCTTTGCTTTCTCAAATAATATGATAAAGTCAACATAAAACACAGGAAATTAAACTAAGTCAAAAGATTATTGCATTTTATGCAGATTATTCCAAAGGTAAAGAAAAACCATTTATAAGCTTTTATTAAAATAAGATCAATAATCTGAGACTTTTTAAGAAAAAAATAATGGCACGAATATTTAATAATATTTAATACTAAAGTTCTCTTTGAAAATTTTATAAACTCATCAAATCTTAGCCATCTTTGACCTAGAAGAATAAAAATCCATTTCCATGAATCCTGTACAACTTTATATATCCACTCAGGTTTGTTCTACAATTTTCTCTGACTCTGGGACAACCAGTCATTCTCTTTGGGGCAAAACTACTCCTTGTTTTTTATTTTTTCCCTTGACAAAAACACAAGAAAACCCACCATGTACTTTGCATATAAAATTGTTCCTTTCTGCTACTAACACTTCTATTCATATATATTATATATAACTTATAACCACAGTAGCTTCTTTCACAAGAAAACTTAGTTAGAAATGGATAATTGTGGACTGTCATACATCAGTATTTTACAGCAGACTGGAAAGCTTATGAATATACAATTCACATGTTTTTATAGACACATATGTCACCTATATTAAGATTACTGTAAGTAACATGAATAAGGACATGCACCAACCCAAATAAATGTAATCTATAAGAATAAGAGATAAAAAGTACATCATTTTTTAACATTACAAAGTTTGCAAACAGATGGTGCTTTTATATGCAATTATATATTGCAGTTTTACAAATAAATTTATAATTTTATGAAAGACTATTCAAAGCAGCTACTCTAAATTCTTATGAATTTGACATTATATTTTTAAATTCAGTTAATGGAAGATTTTCCAAGGCAATCTGAGTATAAAATATATTTACTCTTCTTTTTAAGCTGTAATATTTTTGCTAAACCACATATAATTGTTATCTATTCAAAGTCAAATATCTGCAGATAGCTTTGGTATGAGAAAAACAGTTAACTACCAACTGCTTCATCTACCTTATCTGCAGGATTTACAAGTGTTTCTGTATTTTAAAATAATTATGTAAGAACCCTAAAAAACTATCAAAAATATTATTTTAAATAATTTTATTACTTCTTAAAAGTAAGCATGTGCATTTTTTAAAAGACTTCCATTAATTCATATTGTCACCAAGGTACAAATGAATCTCAAAGGAAATATTAGAATTAATTTTTTTCAAGTTTACTGCTGAGATGTTCACAAGCCATATCTAATAGTCTATCTTGGGGATAATTACTGTTAATGGGTATCCTAGGGAAATTATTGCCTGCTGCTGTGAATTAGGAGTGCCACAGGTGGTGTGCATCAATTGGAATGGGTTGGAAGAGAGTAGTAGTCTGAGCCAAAACTGCTTAAGCTTGATTTGTGGAATCATTGTTTCTGGATGCTTCAGACATAAATTGGCTACTTACAGCAAGGCCTTTTTTTTTTCAAACACAACAAACTGGTGCATGTATAAAACAAAATACAGATTGACCATCATGTTTTTAATATGTGACAGTGAAATACCTTCAAGTTGTGAAAGAAACACACTTTAAGTCAGATTTCTGAGTGAATATAAACTGTTTTAAATTAAGGTTAACAATGGATATTACAAGTCTCTGGTTTATTTTATATAGATTTAAAATAATCATTAACAAATTGTATTAATTGGTTATTGGTATGTCCTCCTATTACATTTCAGGTATCCAGTACATTTATAAACAGCACTATTTGGCTCTATTATTTATCACCCTAGTTGAAGAAAAGGATTTATGATTTATCACCAGTAAATTGCCTTATTATGGTCTGATGGCTCACCATATATAAATACCTGGAGATTATTAATTGGCTTTTCTTTATAACAATACAATTATGATTATTTCAAATATTTCTAAATGAATTTGTCTTAATTCTATGATTATAAATTATTTTCAGAGAAAATATTTTAGATAAAATCAGGTCAGTCTACTAATTTAAAGTAAATAAATTTAAAATGCCAAATACAGTATCCCTATGATTGTTGATAACTTTACTTGAAATATAAAAATTTGAATTAGAAGAAATAATGAATACATACACTATAATATTAAAACTGAAAAACTGGAGTACCTATATACTGAAAAAAAAATAAAACAAAAAACTAGATAAGATGTTGATTCCCATTTACCTCTGCCATTATATCCAATCATGACAAATTAATGCAAAACTAGCTAAATTTTGAGGTCTAAGATAATTTTGGACTACTTTCCAAAGATAAACTTAAGTACATTTGTGAAAGGAAACTATTCCAAATGTGATTTAAATAAAAGAAAAATGAGAATGCTAGAACAAATTCATAGGGCTCAGCAAAAATTCAAAATAGAGGGAAGAAAAGGTTAAAATCCCATGAGTAATTTTACTGAATTGCTTCCCATGTTATTTGGTAAAACTGATATTTAATGAGTCATTTATGTGACCCACTTGTATGCTGGAAAATGAAAATATAATTCTTGCCATTCAAATAACTTGCTGTTAAAAATGTTCGATTATTTGAGATTAGTCTGAGTTGTATAAAGTCAAAATAGATGTAATAAAACCAAAATGCACTGAGATTTTTTAATAAGAAAAAACCCCAACTTTTTGAGACAATATTTTTTCATAGGGTAGTTAATGCAGTTTCTCAGAAGTGCTTAAAAGTACCACCTCAGCTATAACATGATTTAGTCAACATTAGTGAAAGATTTTGCAGGGATTAAACCCAAATCTTCTATATCTCCTGCATTGCAGGTGGATTCTTTAACACTGAGTCACTGAGGAAGGCTAAGGAAGGAACAAAAACTTTCAAAAGGATTTTTCTTTTTTTTATTGTAATGAGAACTTACAACCACCATGGGGTCTAATGGTAGTGTTCCTATGAAATAACTGTAAATGTTTCCATAAAAATAAATTATAAAAGGATAGTAGTAAGATAATTTTAAATAAATACTAATTTTTCAGAGTCCAGTTGGAAGGAAACCTTTCTGAGTATTTATTAATAACAAAGGGAATTTAATGCAGAGAATTACAGATGTGGTAGCTTAAGAAGGTGAGTCAGTGTTTATGAAGCAATTCAGACACAGAAGTCAGGATAATTTTTCAAATCTTAAGATGGAAGGACTGATAGAAGATGGAGTGTTACAAGAGCCCAGAAGCCAGAGACATCTGCAGAAGCTGAAGTCATGATAGACCTACCTGGAAGGAATTATGCTGTAGACCAAGTTCTTATATTGAAGTTCATATGAAAACCCAGATTCATATGTTGTATCCTAGTCTCCAATGCAGTAGTATTTGTGCGTGCAGGCTAAGTCGCTTCAGTCACGTCCAACTCTTTGCAACCCCATGGACTATAGCGCACCAGGCTCCTTTGTCCATGGGGTTCTCCAGGCAAAAATACTGGAGTGGCTTGCTATGCCCTTTGAACCCATGTCTCTTACGTCTCCTGCATTGGCAGGTGGGTTCTTTCCTGCTAGCACACCTGGGAAGCCCATTTGGAGATGGGGGCCTTTGAAAGATCATCAGGTCATGAGAATAGAGCCCTCACAAATGGGGTTAGTGTCCTCACAAAAGAATCCCAGAGACCACCCTTGCCTTTTTAGCCATGTGTGAACACAGGGAGAAGAGAGTCATGCATGAATCAGAAAGTGGGCTCTCACTAGATACTGAATTTGCTGATGCTTTGATTTTGGAATTCCCAGGCTTCAGAACTAAGAGAGATCATTGTTGTTTAAGCCACCAGACAGTGGTATTTTTATTATAGAGTACCCAACAGAGACAACTTACAACCACAGAACTTTCCCAGTTATTAATACTGCTAGAGATGCAATCAAAGGCAAAGAAGAACAGAGAAATCCATGGATACCCCCCTTCCTCATATTCCCCAACTTCCCACACTTGCTTTCCATTGACCTAACCCTGCCAGATGCCAGCTGAAATGTTGGTTCATCCTGAGATACAGCACAGAGTAGAAGGACAGGACTGTTATTGAGGAAAAAGAAACACAGCTCTAGCGGAGGTATAAAAACACACAATATTAGGAAGGCGAAAAAAAAATTTAGATAAGGTAATAAAGGCAAGCTTTTCTGAACAAAAGATATTAAGGTGATTCCTGTAAGGTTTTCCAATTTTTACTTAACTGTTCTTATATTGTTGGATTGGTTCAAAACTCTGGTCTCAGATACTGTGCTGTAGATGAAGCTAATTTTTTTCTCTTTCCTCAATTCCTTCCTCACATAGAATTGCTGAGTCAACTTACTAAGAATCTTTACATATATAATATAAAAGCATTTCAAAAAAAATTAGCAATTTACACTCCCAAAAATCTAAGAATATGTCAGATTTCTAAACCTTCAGTGACATTGGATATTTTTATCACTGATTTATATACGTGCAGTTCAGTTCAGTCACTCAGTCGTGTTCGACTCTTTGAGACCCCATGGACTGCAGTACGCCAGGCTTCCCTGTCCATCATCAACTCCCGGAGTTACCCAAACTCATGTCCACTGAGTTGGTGACGCCATCCAACCATCTCATCCTCTGTTATCCCCTTCTCCTCCTGCCTTCAGTCTTTCCCAGCATCAGGGTCTTTTCAGATGAGTCAGTTCTTTGCATCAGGTGGCCAAAGTATTGGAGTTTCAGCTTCAGCATCTGTCTTTCCAATGAATTGGAATATTTACAATTGAGAGCCAAACCCTACTCCAAGTATAGAAAATACCCTATGCCCATAGAAAATTGAAGACTCTATTAAAGACATATTTTAAAAAGTTGGAAATTCTACCTGTTTCAAGGTTCTGAAATAAGTTGGTTATAGGGTATTTATCCAGTTCTGAAATGAAAATGTTAAAGGACGGTCCTCCATAAAATGACGGTCCTAAGCTTTGATTATGAATTACTTCTAAAATTCACTCTAGAAAGGACATCTCTTTGGGGTTAGTTACAAAAGAATTCCCTGGAGGCAAAGAATGGTACCACTCTGACTTTTCCCCTTTGTCACTATCAGTACAACTAGTATAGCATTATTAGTAATTTCTATTCAACATATTAGTGTTGGATTCCCTCTTATTAGAGGATGGCTAAGGATTTGATGAGACAAGCATTTATTTCCCTCAGCAGTGAAAGCTTTATGATTTGCTGGCTTCTGCAGATTTCACCAATAACTACAGTTGACCTTTATCTCAATGTAGCGCTCCCTATTCATCCGTAGTGAAATGTACCATGTTGGTAATCATTTTCTTTTGAAATCATTTTAGTTTGTCAAAAGGGCAGGTTTAAAGAGCAGGAACAATCCCCCTTAGAGTCTGTATAGATGGCCTTTCACACTATCCAGCCTTTTACTTACAAAGGGCTCTTTAAACTCCAAGTTTCACACCACCTGCATCAAAGGAGTATGAAACAATGCCATCTGTCAGTCATTTCTTTCCAATGGTTGAAGGGACTCCCCATTATGAACTGCATGTTTGAAAATAAGCCTGCACAGATAATGTCACTAAAGTATGTACTTAAAAGGAATTTCCTAATAAATTTGTTGTATTATTTAGACAATATTCATGCCTAAATTGATAAAGCCAAATATATTAAGAGGGACAGAATGTGTTTTAAATTCAAAGGACATTCATTGCACCAATTTCCTAATTCAAAAATATTTTGTATTAAGGATAAATGTTTGTAGCTTCATTTTCAGTTTTTGATCATTGCATTGTACTTTTTCAAAAAATTTGAAATTTTTTATCTTAATGTAAGTTTATTCTCACTGTGAAAATAAGTACAATTACTTGGAGAAAATTTTACTACTAGGCAAAGGGGATGGGAGATAAAGCTTGTGTTGGGTTAGGGAAAGCTACTACATACTGTCTCTTTAAAATAGATTAAATAGAAAAAAATGGTAAAAATATAAATCCCATCCCTCAGATACTGTGTTCCTACTCATGTTCACCTAGAACAGTACCATTTCACTTGCTTTCATTAACTTACTTGTCAGATTTTGAAGAGTATGATTGAGGGTCCTGTCTCATATGTAGTATGATAATGAACTGAGATGGAATTTCACTTGGGGGCAAAGTAATATGCACAAATCAAGTCATGAAGTCAGAATGACCAGGTAAGTGTATGAAGTCATAGGGCCAGTTTAGGATCGACCACAGGACTATAGACACAAGCAGAGAAAAAAGGACCTTTATGAGTTTTAAAACATGAGTAGATGGACTGGGGCCCAATTTTATACTAGTGTGAATTACACTCACTATATGAGAATTAGTGTAACTTTTAATTTTGTTGTTGTTGTTCAGTTGCTCCATCATGTCCGACTCTTTGCGACCTCATGGACTGCAGTACGCCAGGCTTCCCTGTCCACTATTTCCTAGAGCTTGCTCAAACTCACTTCCATTGAGTTGGTGATGCCATCCAACCATCTCATCCTCTGTTTTCCCCTTCTCCTGCTGCCCTCAATCTTTCCCAGCATCAGGGGCTTTTCTAATGAGTTGGCTCTTTACATCAAGTGGCAAGTATTGGAGCTTCAGCTTCAGCATCAGTACTCCCAATGAACTTTCAGCATTGGTTTCCTTTAGGATTGACTGGTTTGATCTCCTTACAATCCAAAGGACTCTCAAGAGTCTTCTCCAACACTAAAGTTTGAAAGCATCAATTCTTCGGCCTTCAGTTTTCTTTATGGTCCAACTCTCACATCCATACATGACTACTGGAAAAACCATAGCTTTGCCTTTAGGGCCTTTTGTCAGCAAAGTGACGTCTCTGCTTTTTAGTGTGTGGTCTAGGTTTGTCATAGCTTATCTTCCAAGGAGCAAGCATCTATTAATTTCATAGCTGCAGTCACAGTCTGCAGTGATTTCAGAGCTCAAGAAAACTGTCTGTCACTGTTTCCACTTTTCCCCATCTATTTTCCAGGATGAACAGATAATTCTCTTTCATTCTGAGAATGCATTGACATATACAGTGTACGCTAAGGATCCATAAATGTGCCATATGAACAGATCAGAAATTATACTTGGAAGTTTGAGAAACTTTTGAGAAAAACTTAAAAAATATTTTTATGTAAGTAACGACTTATAACATATACATTTCATGTATACAGCATTATATTACCTCTTCAAGGTGCTTATGTCCAAAAGTTTTATTTCCATCTATCACTGTACACTTGACCCCTTTTACTCACTTCTCCCTCCACCTCTTTGATAACCAGTACTCTCTTTTCTATGTGTTAGTTTTTGTTTGGCTTTGGCTTGTCAATTTTATTTACTTATTCAAATAATTACCTTAGTTTTATTGATATTTTATATTGTCTTTTTAGTAATTTATTTGTGCTCTGATTTTGTTTGCTTCTTCTACTAACTTTACACCACCTGTTATGTTTCTTGTTACTTTGGTTTAAGATTAGACTGTTCGAGATTTTCTTGTTTCTCAAGGTAGGATTTGGTAGGTTGCCATCTTCCCCCCCCCAGCTGTTTTTAAAATTGTCATTGACTTTTGACAATTTTAATATGTGTCATAAAGAATGTCTTTTTTTGCATCAAGGTAATTAGATGTTAACTTGCTGAATTTTTGTATCTTTCCCAGGTTTGCACATTCTCAGTTACTATTTGTTAAAATAAACTCTCTGCTCTATTTCCCCTCCCTTCTCCCTCTAAGATACCCAGATGTTCCCTTCCCTAAAAGTGTCAGAAAGACCTTGCAGATTTTCTTTATTTTTTTTTACTTATTTCTCTTTCTTCTACATATATCCTTTCTAGCTTTCTCTGCAAGCTCACTAGTTCTCTTTTACACAATATGCTCTATTTCCAATGCTTTCTAATAATGTATTCTTCATCTCATTTATTAGTTACTCAGTTCCAGAATTTCTGTTTGGCTTTAGATTTTTAATCTCTGATAAATTTTCCCATTTGTTCATCAGTTTTATTCTGGTGCTCATTGAATTGCCGTTCTGTTTCCTTTCACTTACTGAGTTTCTTCATGACACATATTTTGAATTCCCTATCAGTTGCACTGTAGTATTCTGTGATTTTAAGTTTGGTGTCTGGAGAATTGTCCTTTTCTTGCTGTGATACAGTGTTACTGTGGTTCTTCATGGTTCTTGCTGAATTACTTCTCTGCTGGTGATCTGAAGTTTATGCTAGCAGTTGGAGTTCTTCTCTTGTTTTCCAGCAGATGGTGTGATAGCATAAGGTTTTGGTCTCTCTTAGCTGTGCTGTCTCTGGTTGGAGAGCGGCACTTCGCTCCACTCCCTCTCTGTAAGAGGTGTGACTCCAGGCCTTCGCCATCACTTCTTGTCCTCGGGGGCTCTGGCTGTGTTGCTTCTCCCTGAGCCACTGTCGATTACCAGGACGGTGGGCTATATTCCCTGGCCTCCGGAATCCCCCGAGTTGCAGGCACAGTCTGCCACTGATTGTGGGGTAAGGGGGGTATTTGGAGGGGAGCCGGTGCTGTTCAGAAACTTCTACTGTGCCTGTTGTTTTAAGGTTTGAAGGCTCCACTACTGTGGATGGAGTTCAGGAGCCTGGGGGTGGGCATCTCAACATCTGAGCGGATGGGATCCCAGACTCCGTTGCCACCGCTGCCCTAGTTATCTGTGGCCGTGGGTGCCACAGAGGGTCGGGGGCCAGAGTCATGCGTGCTGCCTACCTGTTGCTCCTGGGTTCTCTAAAGCTGTGGGCTCGGTTGTCATGGTCAGAGGGACGGGACTGTGGGCACTTACTCAGTTGTTCCCTTGGTTGTGTTCCAATTCACTCATCTTTACAGGCACTGGTGTGTGGATTCTCCAGCATCCTGGTGTGTTGTGTAGAGGAACCTTTGTTAAGCTGTGGTTTTTTCTGTGTGTTTGTTTTTTTTTTTTTACTGCTCATATATTGAAGAAATAGAAAAAGGTGGCTTTCCACTCTACACACTGCTGACTTCTTTCCTTAAGAAGAACTTCTCAAGTCAGTAAAGATGGAAATAGAAAATTCATTTACAATTAATTCATAAAAATCACGCCTTTTGAATGGAGTTTATAATACTGAATAATAACACTGTTTGGGATAAAGTCAAGTCATTCAAGTCTATAGTTTGTCAACAAAGATCACATAAGAATGAAGCACTCACTCTTTTTCAGCAACTCTACAGCCACATGAGGAAAAACATCACAGATGTAGAAATGTGCAACATAGTTTAACAATCACCATGTAGAAAATATATATATAGAAAGTATAAAGAACAGTTGTCGAGTAACTAACCCCATTTTTATTGGTCATTCTCAAAAACACATTTGCACAGATACTCTAGAGTTGATTCCCCTTACGTTAAGCCAATATAAGTCAAATTGCAAAAATATGTTAGAAGTTACTTCCTGAGATTTCTAAGTAACCTCACTTAGATTTTGCACTATATTAATCCAGATCATATTGAACTTTATCTCTAATTCATCATGCTTAAATGAACCATCAGTTTCATATTTCAAAATATTTAGTTGATCATCAGTAAATGTATTTACATGCAGATGTTTTAACTGTGAATAAATTAACCTAATAGAAAAAAATGTAAATCCTATGTATGTGACAGTAATAGTATTCTTGTGTAATAATTCATTTTTTATTAATATATTTATACATTCATTCCAAAATATTTGTTAGGCAGCTATCACATTATAAGCACTTTCTACAAGCTGAGTGCAAAAGAGAAATTGTCCCTGACTTTTGTGGAGTTTAGGTGTAAAGGGTAAAGTGCATAAAATAAGACACAAATAAATGTGTATCAACGCATATTTTGAAAGAGATTTATTAAAAACTTACTTTAGTGTAAGTGAGGATGGAAAAATGTCCATCCTTTGTTCCTACAATGTCTTGGTTTTGGTATGCTTTACTGAGTAATCAGTCTAAAGAGACTGAGATTAAATTCACTGAATTTGTTCATGCAGTATTAAATTAAGGCAAATATCAACAGGATTTCGAGAAACAGAATGTGGCCATACTACAATGTTGACTTCAACTCTTCCTCTCACATAGAGTTGCTGAATTTAGTAAATAAAAATACAGACTATCTATCTAATTTGGATTGCACATAACAGTTGGTTAATGTGAGTATGCACCATATGTTACACAGGACATACCTATGTGAAAAAAATTATTTGTTGTTTACCTGATATTCATATTTAAATAAACATCCTGTATTTTATCTGGTAAACTCATCCCCAGGGTCTCCAAACTAAAGTAGCTGCACAAATCACATATCATTTGGTCCTACCTTAGGAATCCAAGTGAATTTCTTTTTAAGTTTTTCCTATCAATCTTTATCTTGGCCCAGTGCATTAATCCAGTATATGTTAGCAATGCATAGACTTTTCCTTGGACTATAAGGAAATCTAGGGAAATTGTATCCTCTGTTAAAACCATGAACAGAAAATTAAGATTAACATGAATGAATTCTATGGCCAAGGTAAAGAGCATTAATCACTTCAGCCAAAGAAAGGTAAAAAAGTAGATCTATATTGGAGAGATCTCCGTACTTATTAAAGATTCTATTGTGATGCTTCTTTAAGTCCCTTATGACCATTCTGGAGGTGCAAGCTACCATGTTTTTCAAGGAAGGAAGGAAGTGATTGTCTGATTTCCAAACAAGAAATACAGACCCAGGAGTATTCATGATATCCCTGGAATGAGAGAATCAGTAAATTTGGAGAATGCCTAAGTGTTAGTGTTAATCATTCAGTTGTGTCCGATTCTTTGCAGTCCCGTAGACTGTAGCCCGCCAGGGTCCTCTGTCTGTGGGATTCTCCAGGCAAGAATACTGGAGAGGGTTGCCACTTCCTTCTCTAGGCAATCTGCTGAATCCAGGGTTAAAACCTGTGTCTCTCATGTCTCCTGCATTGCAGGTGGATTCTTTACCACTAAGCCACGAGAGCAGCTCTGGGGAACCCCTAAAGTGATATCAAATGATTCAGGAAAAATAGATTGGAAATACCTTACATAGGAACTTCCAGACAGGTGGTAGGCCTCAGAGATTCCTGTTCAGTTAATAATGGAGTCTGGTTCTTGGATTTAGAAAGCATGTATACTTTGTACTGTTTGCTCACATATTCAGCATGGCAATATTTGTTTGCCATGGAATGACATGCAAAGGAGTGTTCAGACAGGTGTCTTGTAGATGTGTAGAAACTCGGGCCATCACTTCCTGTTTGTGAGAGACTCCTTGAGAAGGCTAGGTCATATCATGATCAGAACTGTCTAGTAGGGGACGAAATACTTAGTGGTCACTATAATTTGAGGTACATGAAACACTGGAAATATTTCTCCAGATGTTTTCCTTAATAAGGGGCAATACACAAAGATCACTCATGCCCTCCCTCCCCTGTTTCTGTCAGGGTCTAAGATATTTCCTATCCATTGACAAGTTTGTTGTTCCCTCTCTAAATCACTAAATTTATTTCTCATTCAAATAGCTAATTTTTCACAATCATCCCCTACTTACACCTACATTTGATCTGAATAGATCAGTTATGATTATTTGGAAGGGTGTTTCTGTAAATCATTCAGAGATCCATTGTGACTAGTGTAGGAGGAAAACTCAGTGAGCAGTGCACTCAAGATGCTATCTTCATGATCTAAGACCATTCAATCCACCAAGACAATCAGTGGAAGAACCAGAATTATGTTTGAATCTTGTAAGGCCCCTTTAGGCTGGGCTGCCACTAGTAAGATGTAGCAACCCGGCCAGTTTGGGGATGCTGTTAAATAAAAGGTTGCTATTAAATACATCCTATCCTAGACTGAAAATTTGGAATCCCAGATTTTCAGAACTGATTTAGATAACTCATCACCAATTTTGTTCTAATAAATAATTAGGAAGGAATCTGGAAATAAATTATTTCTGTGGACATCCAAATTAGATGACTAAACTACCTGACCTAGATATGTTAATTGAGTTCAAGTCAGGGTTCATTTTAGTTCCTTTTGAATCATGGAGCATGTCAGCTCCCTTGAAATCTTTGACCATGGTTGTGTTGTTTTTGCAGTGAAAGGCATGCACTGGTCAGATTGAAAGCAGCACTGGTTGCTAAAAGCATGACTTTTTCCTTTCAGGGCTATAATAATATGCCAGAGTTAACTGGTCAGACTGAACCAGTGACACTATAACCTAGAAAACAAGTCTGTAGCAATGAACTCTCTAAGAAAGTGTAAAAGTTCTGATGAAGTTTTCTGTCATGACTCAACAGGAACCATGTGCCATACAGTGTGGCCTCCAGAGCCACAGCAAGTGGCTCACAGATGAGAATCTAAGTGCTGTGTAAATAATTCTTATCTTCAGCCCTCCACCCCAAAAAACTTCCCCAGCCCTAGTATTTAAATCAAACAAGAACTGAAGAAATGTTATAAAAATGTGACAGCAGGGGGCGGTCCTAAGATGGCAAAGGAATAAGACAAGGAGACCACTTTCTCCCTCACAAATTCATCAAAAGATCATTTGAACGCTGAACAAATTCCACAAAATGACTTCTGAATGCTGGCAGAGGACAATACGCACCCAGAAAGGCAGCCCATTCTCTTTGAAAGGAGGTAGGACAAAATATAAAAGATAAAAAGAGAGACAAAAGAGTTAGGGAAGGAGATCGGTCCTGGGGAGGGAGTCATGAAGGAGGGAAAGTTTCCAAACACCAGGAAACCCTATCACTGGTGGGTCTGTGGGAAGTTTCAGAATCTCAGACGACAACATAACCAGGAGGGAAAAAAAAAAAAAAAAACCCACAGATTACGCACCTAACCACAACTCCCTGAGAAGTAGCCCAGACGCTCACATCCGCCAGCAGTGAGCGGAAACTGAACAGGGAGGTGTGGACTGCATGCTTAGGGTAAGGACCAGACCAGAATGCCCTTAGGACAAGCTGAAGGAGCTAACATGAGACAACAACCCAAACTGTGGGATAGCCAAAGAGAGAAAGGGGGAAGAAAAAAAAAAAGAGAGCGAGAGAGAGAACTTTCCCACGTAAAGCTCTAAGGCACAACCTGACCCACTCCCAAAACAAAGGACTAAGCGAATACCAGAGGAGAGCTAGCCAGCTGTGGACCGGCCCCTCCCCCAGCCAGAGGCAGAGAGACAGGTGGGTGACAGCCAAAGCCAGAAGGCGAGGGGCAATCTCGGCCCCAGAGATGGCACCCTCCACCAAACTGTGAGCAGGCTTCCAGTTGGTAACCAAGTCTTCCTGGGATCCTGGATGGTTGACAGCCACCTAGAGGGTCACAGTCAGAGATCAGCTCCCTAGAGGAGACACATTGTACACCTGAGACTGCGCTACCACTGTGCACCCAGGAAACCAAGCAGCTGGGATGGGGGAGATGATAAGATGCACTGCACCTGGGGAGTGTGTACTCGCCAATCACCTGGTCGCCTGAGCTAGCTGCTCAGACCTGGGAAGGGCACAAAACGCAGGCCCAACCAAGCCTGTGACTTGGTGGAGTACCCGAGAACCTGAACCTGAGTGACTTAAACCTGGGAAGTGCACACAACCCAGGGCCCGCTTTAGGCGGTTACCCTGCAGAGCAACCTGGAGCCTGAGCAGTGTAGACCGGGAAAGCACACACGCCAAGAGTAGGGGCAAACCCAGTGTGGTCCAGACACTGTGAGCACTCCCCTCACAGGCCAGTGATATTTGTTTGCAGTATTCCTTCCTCTCTGCAGCACAGTTGAAGAAGTGAGCCTAAATAAATGAGCACCTTTGCCCCTTTGTGTCAGGGCAGAAATTACACACTGAAGAGACTTGCAAACAGAGGAAGCCAAAATAAACAATGAAGAGGGAACGGCTTTGGGAGAGACAGGTGCAACAGATTAAAATCCTGTAGTTAGCACTGACTACATTGGAAGGAGCATATAGACCTTGAGAAGAAGCATAAGCTGGAACAAGGAACTATCTGAAACTGAACTGACCCCACACTGCCCTCAACAACTCCAGAGAAATTTTTAGATATATTTTATTTTTTAATTTTTTTTTATTTTTAAGTTCTTTATTACACCTTTGATTTTCATTTTTAAAACATACTATTACCTTCCCAAAAAAAGACCCTATTTTTAAAGCAAATTTCATATATATATTTATTTATAATTTTTGTGATTTTGGTTTTCTTTTTAATATTGTATTTTTGAGAGTCTAACCTATACTCTAGATTTTTAATCTTTGGTTTTGGTATTTGTTATCAAGTTTGTACCTTTAAGAATCCAATCTTCAGTACCCATTGTTACTTAGGAGTGTGATTACCAGCTTGATTGCTCTCTCCCCTTTGACTCTCCTTTTTCTTCCTCATGTCACCTCTATCTCCTCCCTCCCACTTCTCTTCTCTACTTAACTCTGTGAATATTTTTGGCTGTTCCGGGCTGTGGAGAACACTTACAGAACTGATTACTGGCTATATTGGTCTCTGTCCTTTTGACTCCCCCTCCTCTCCTCCTGGTCACCTCTATCTCCTTCCTCCATCTTCTTTTCTCTATGTAACTCCATGAACCTCTCTGAGTGTTCTAGACTGTAGAGAGCACATAGGGAATTGATTACTGGCTAGACTGCTCTCTTCCCTTTTGATTCCCCCTCTTCTCCTCCTGGTCACCTCTGTCTCCCTCATCCCTCTTCTCTTTTCCATGTAACTCTGAACCTCCCTGGGTGTTCCTCACTGTGGAGACTTGTTTCACCATTAACCTAGATGGTTTATCATCAGTGCTATATTGATGAAGAAGTCTTGAGGCTACTGTAAGAATAAGACTGAAAGCCAGAGGCAGGAGGCTTAAATCCAAATCTTGAGAACACCAGAAAACTGACTCCAGGGGACATCAATCAACAAGAGCTCATCCAAAAGCCTCCATACCTACATTGAAACCAAGCTCCACCCAAGAGCTAACAAGTTTCAGAGCAAGACATACCAAGCTAATTCTCCAATAATGCAGGAACATAACACTGAGCATTAAAATACAGGAGGCCAAAAGTCACACCAAACCCACAAATATCTCAAAACTCATTACTGGACACTTCATTGCACTCCAGAGAGAAGAGATCCAGATCCACCCACCAGAACACCGACCCAAGCTTCCCTAATCAGGAAACCTTGACAAGCCACTTGTCTACCACCACCCACAGGCAGGAACCTCCACAATAAAGAGTATCCACAAACTTCCAGCATACAGAAAGGCTACCCCAAACACAGCAATCTAAACAAGATGAAAAGGCAGAAAAATATTCAGCAGGTAAAGGAACATGATAAATGCCCACCAAACCAAACAAAAGAGGAGATGATAGGGAGTCTACCTGAAAAAGAATTCAGAATAATGATAGTAAAAATGATCCAAAATCTTGAAAACAAAATGGAGTTACAGATAGATTGTCTGGAGACAAGGACTGAGCAGATGCAAGAAATGTTTAACAAGGACCTAGAAGAAATTAAAAAAAAAGTCAATCAATAATGAATAATGCAATAACTGAGATCAAAAGCAGTCTGGAGGGAACCAACAGTAGAATAACTGAGGCAGAAGATAGGATAAGTGAGGTGGAAGATAGAATGGTGGAAATAAATGAAGCAGAGAGAAAAAAAGAAGAATTAAATGAGGACAACCTCAGAGACCTCTGAGACAATGTTAAATGCCCCAACATTCGCGTCATAGAGGTGTCTCAGAAGAAGAGAAAAAGAAAGGTCATGAGAAAATACTTGAGGAGATAGTTGAAACTTCCCCAAAATGTGAAAGGAAATAGCTAACCAAGTCCAAGAAACCCAGAGAGTCCCAAATAGGATAAACCCAAGGCAAAACACCCGAAGACACATATTAATCAAATTAATGAAGATCAAACACAAAGAACAAATATTAAAAGCAGCAAGGGGAAAACAACAAATAACACACAAGGGGGTTCCCATAAGGATAACAGCTGATCTTTCAATAGAAACTGTTCAGCCCAGAAGGGAATGGCAGGGCATATGTAAAATGATGAAAGGGAAAAACCTACAATCCAGATTACTGTACCCAGCAAGGATCTCATTCAGATATGAAGGAGAAATCAAAAGCTTTACAGACAAGCAAAAGCTCAGACAATTCAGCACCACTAAACCAGCTCTTCAACAAATGTTAAAGGATTGTCTCTAGACAGGAAACACAGAAAAGGCTTATAAACTCGAACCCAAAACAACAAAGTAAATGGCAATGGGATCATACTTATCAATAGTTACCTTAAATGTAAATGAGGTGAATGCCCCAACCAAAAGACAAAGACTGGCTGAATGGATACAAAAACAAGACCCCTATATATACTGTCTAGACCCACCTCAAAAAAGGGACACATACAGACTGAAAGTGAAGGGCTGGAAAAAGATATTTCATGCAAATGGAGATCAAAAGAAAGCAGGAGTAGCAATACTCAGATATTGAAATAAAGGCAGTGAAAAGAGACAAAGAAGGACACTACATGATGAACAAAGGATCAATCCAAGAAGAAGATATAACAATTATAAATATATGCACCCAACATAGGAGCACTGCAATATGTAAGACAAATGATAACAGGTATGAAAGGGGAAATTAACTGTAACAATAATAGTGGGAGATTTTAATACCCCACTCACACTTATGGATAGATCAACTCAACAGAAAATCAGCAAGGAAACACAAACTTTAAATGATGCAATGGACCAGTTAGACCTAATTGATATCTATAGAACATTTCATCTCAAAACAATGAATTTCACCTTTTTCTCCAGTGCACTTGGAACCTTCTCCAGGACAGATCACATCCTGGACCATACCTTGGTAAAATCAGAAAGATTGAAATCATTTCAAGCATCTTTTCTGATCACAATGCAGTAAGATTAGATGTCAACTACAGGGAAGAATAAAAAAAAACTATTAAAAATACAAACATATGGAGGCTAAACAACACGCTTCTGAATAACCAGCAAATCACAGAAGAAATCAGAAAAGAAATCAAACTTTGCATAGAAATGAATGAAAATGAAAACACAACAATCCAAAACCTGTGAGATTCAGTAGAGGGGAAGGTTCATAGCAATAAAAGCTTACTTCAAGAAACAGGAGTAAAATCAAATAAATAACCTAATTCTACACCTAAAACAACTAGAAAAAGAAGAAATGAAGAACCCCAGGGTTAGTAGAAGGAAAGAAATCATAAAAATTAGGGAAGAAATAAATGAAAAAGAAAGAAAGGAGACCATAGCAAAAATCAACAAAGCTAAAAGCTGGTTCTTTGAGAAGATAAATAAAATAGACAAACCATTAGCCAGACTTGTCAAGAAAAAAAGGGAGAAGAATCAAATCAACAAAATTAGAAATGAAAATGGAGAAACCACAACAGACAACACAGAAATACAAAGGATCATAACAGGCTACTATCAGCAACTATGTGCCAACAAAATGGACAACTTGGAAGAAATAGATGAATTCTTAGAAAAGTATAACTTTCCAAAACTGAACCAGGAAGAAATAGAAAATCTTAACAGACCCATCAAAAGTACAGAAATCGAAACTGTAATCAGAAATCTTCCAACAAACAAAAGCTCAGGACCAGGGCTTCACAGCTGAATTCTACCAAAATTTTAGAGAAGAGCTAATACCTAACCTACTCAAATTCTTCCAGAAAATTGAAAGGAATGTAAACTTCCAAACTCATTCTATGAAGACACCATCACCCTAATACCAAAACCAAAGATGCCACAAAAAACAAAAGTACAGGCCAATATCACTGATGAACATAGATACAAAAATCCTTAACAAAATTCTAGCAAACAGAATCCAACAACATATTAAAAAGGTCATACATCATGACCAAGTGGGCTTTATCCCAGGGATGCAAGGATTCCTCAGTATTCTCAAATCAATCAATGTGATACACCACATTAACAAGCTGAAAGATAAAAACCATATGATTGTCTCAATAGATGTAGAGGAAGCCTTTGACAAAATTCAACATCCGTTTATGATAAAAACCCTCCAGAAAGTATGCATATAAGGAACATACCTTAACACAATAAAAGCCATATATGATAAACCCACAGCAAACATTATCCTCAATGGTGAAAAATTGAAAGCATTTCCCCTAAAGTCAGGAACAAGGCAAGGTGCTCACTCTCACCACTACTATTCAACATAGTTTAGGAAGTTTTAGCCACAACAATCAGAGAAGAAAAAGAAATAAAAAGAATCCAGATTGGAATAGAAGAAGTAAAACTCTCACTGTTTGCAGATGACATGATCCTTTACATAGAAAACCCTAAGGACTCCACCAGAAAATTACTAGAGCTGATAAATGAATATAGTAAAGTTGCAGGATATAAAATTAACACACAGATATCCCTTGCATTCCTATACACTAACAATGAAAAAACAGAGAAATTAAGGAAACAATTCCATTTGCCATTGCAACAAAAAGAATAAACTACTTAGGAATAAATCTAACTGAAGAAACAAAAGAACTATATATAGAACATTATAAAACACTGATGAAAGAAATCATAGATGACACAAATAGGTGGAGAAATATACCATGTTCATGGATCGGAAGAATCAATACAGTGAAAATGAGTATACTACCCAAAGCAATCTATAGGTGCAATGCAATACCTATCAAGATACCAATGGCATTTTTCAGAGAACTAGAACAAACAGTTTCACAATTTGTATGGAAATACAAAATACCTTGAATAGCCAGAGCAATCTTGAGAAAGAAGAATGGAACTTCAGACTATACTACAGAGTTACAGTCATCAAGACAGTGTAGTACTGGCACAAAGACAGAAATATAGATCAATGGAACAAAATAGAAAGCCGAGAGATAAATCCACACAACTATGGACACCTTATCTTTGACAAAGGAGGCAAGAATATACAATGGAGAAAAGACAATCTCTTTAACAAGTGGTGCTGGGAAAGCTGGTCAACCACTTATAAAAGAAAGAAACTAGAACACTTTCTAACACCATACAAAAAATTCAAAATGGATTAAAGATCTAAATGTAAGACCAGAAACTATAAAACTCCTAGAGGAAATCATAGGCAAAACACTCTCTAACATAAATCACAGCAGGATCCTCTATGACCCACCTCCCAAAGTAATGGAAATAAAAGCAAAAATAAACAAATGGGACCTAATTAAACTTAAAAGTTTTTGCATAATGAAGGAAACTATAATCAAGGTGAAAAGACAGCCTTCAGAATGGGAGAAAATAATAGCAAATGAAGCAACTGACAAATAATTAATCTCAAAAATATACAAGCAGGTCCTGTATCTCAGTTCCAGAAAAAATAAATGACCCAATCAAAAAATGGGCCAAAGATCTAAACAGACATTTCTCCAAAGAAGACATACAGATGGTTAACAAACACATGAAAAAATGCCCAACATCACTCATTATCAGAGAAATGCACATCAAAACCACAATGAGGTACCATGTCACGCTAGTCAGAATGGCTGCTATCAAAAAGTCTACAAACAATAAATGCTGGAGAGGATGCAGAGAAAAGGGAATCCTCTTACACTGTTGGTGGGAATGCAAACTAGTATAGACACACTATAGAGAACAGTGTAGAGATTCCTTGAAAAACTGGAAATAGAACTGCCATATGACCCAGCAGTCCCATTACTGGGCATACTCACCAAGGAAACCACAATTGAAAGAGACACATGTACCCCAATGTTCATTGCAGCACTGTTTATAATAGCCAGGACATGGAAGCAACCTAGATGTCCACCGGCAGAAGAATGGATAAGAAAGCTCTGGTATATATACGTAATGGAATATTACTCAGCTATTAAAATGAATGCATTTGAATCAGTTCTAATGAGGTGGATGAAACTGGAGCCTATTATACAGAGTGAAGTAAGAATGAAAAACACCAATACAGTATATTAACACATATATATGGACTTTAGAAAGATGGTAATGGTGACCCTATATGCAAGACAGCAAAAGAGACACACATGTAAAGAACAGACTTTTGGACTCAGTGGGAGAAGGTGAGGGTGGGATGATTTGAGAGAATAGCATTGAAACATGTATATTATCATATGTGAAATATATCGCCAGTCTTGGTTCAATGCATGAGACAGAGTGCACAGGGCTGGTGCACTGGGATGACCCTGAGGGATGGGATGGGGAGGGAGGTGGGAGGGGGGTTCAGGATGGGGAACACATGTACACCCATGGCTGATTCATGTGAACATATGGCAAAAACCACCACAGTATTGTAAAGTAATTAGTAATTAATTAATTAATTAAAAAAAATTACAGATGTTACCAAAAGCCCCTCTATAGGGGGTGCCCAAGTTTTCATTCCCACAAAATACATGAGAGTGACTGTTTCCCCACAAAAACAAAACAAAACAAAACATTGTGACAGCAAAATGCTCCAGATTAAGATGGAGTTCTCAAACAAGTCAACTTTTGGCAGGAGTTGCAATTCTTGAATGTACTGTTAGATCTTCCATCAAAAACGTTTTTTTGTGTCCAGTTTGTAATGATAAGTTCCTCATGTATCTCTAGTCAGAAGAGGCTAGCATTGGTGGGCCCAGATATGCTTGAATTAGAATGGATTGTTTACAGGTGAAGTGCCTGAGCTTAAGAAACCTGAACATTTTGTAATGCCAGTTAACATGCCAACTCCTTGGTCTGGAGGGAGACACTTTTCTTTTATCGTACAATAAATATGCCTGTCCTTTGTGCCACAGGAACACACTGTATGAATCATCCAAGGCCGTTTGCTATAAGATTTTTCTTGAAGAGATAGTTTGGTCCAAAGTCTTGCATGTTATGACAGAAACAAAGGTTAGCAAGATGTGAAGAAACACGAGTTGTAGAGAATTATCTCCCAAAATACCATTCTCATGGTACCATGAATGCCATAGAAGCAAGATTAAATGACTTATTAAACAGTTTATTGCTTCATAAATGTGTTGTCAGTATCTTGTTACCCTGAGTATATTCATTATTTTCAGTAGCTTGCATATACCAGACTCTTACTCTGGGTCTCTTGCTGTAAGGATTAAAATGCAAGAGGGTTGTAGTAGGTTCTTACTACAGCCTAAATCGTGATACTGAGAAAATAGAAAAGTAATTAAGGAAATCTATACATCAGCTTGGAACATGATATTACCTTGAAGGCTACTACTTAAAAATAAATTATCACATATACACAGCAGATCATTGAGCAAGGATATCCTATCACAGTATTTCTGTGTAACTTGTTACAGTCAAGTTTTGCTGCTATTCTTTTATACTCTTGGCCATTTTATGCATATATACAGTTGTCCAGTATCTGAATTTCAAGCATGTGAGTTTTCACACTAGCCTTGTAATTTTATTTTGCTTCATATTTCATAAGTTTTATACTTTAAGCAAATATAAAAATTTGAAATATAGCTCTGAGAATTGTTTAGAAATGAAAAAACTAAACTATGATGTTAAAATGATTTAATATGGCTTTGTAGATAGGAATAAAGGGTGAGAGTGATACATTTCTTGTGAAAATTGAAAAATAGTTTGATGACATTAACAAAGCTAATATTTATTGGTAACTTTTAATGTTTTATGTACATTAGTATGTATTTCCCATCTTAATTATTTACCACAACACTATGAATTGGCTATTACTTTTGTATTTTAAAAATGAATAAACTGGGTATATAGTTAGATGAATGAAAGGATAAGATTAGTGGGAGGGTATATGGTCAAATGTATAGGTGAGTTAGGGGTAAGTGAATGTATGTGTGGGTTTGTAGACAGGCAGATAAATGAATGGATGGCTACAAGGATGGATGGATGAATGCATAGGTTGGTGAGTGGATGGATGGGTGGGTGAACGGATGGGTGGATGGCTAGGGGAGTGGACCAGTGGATGAGTGGGTTGGTGGAAAGAAGGAAGAATAGAAGAATGGAAGAATGGATGTCTGGGAGGGTGAATGGTGGGGGGCTGTGTGGGCACATAGATGGTAGGTGGGTGAGAGTAGATGGATAAATTGATTCTTCTCAAAGATGTTGTGTCTTTAAATAAAGTTGCCAATTGGTGGTTCCCTAGCTGAGTACGACAACTAGCATGTCTTATTTGACTAACTCCATGCTCTTAAACACTGGCTCTCAATCTTAGCTAAGCATTAGAATCAATTGGGGAACTTACAAAAATCCTCCTGCTCAGGCACCATCACCACATCAATTGTGTTACAGCCTCTGGGGATGACACCTGATGTCACTATTTTTTAAAATTCTCTGATTCGAATACAGCCAAACTTGTGAATCAATATAAGTACAAAGGAAGAAAATAAAGTAAATGAAGAGATTAAAAGACTTTTCAAATGTAGTTTTGTGTGACTCCAAAGTGAAAGTGAAAGTCATTCACTTCTGTCCAACTCTTTGCGACCCCATGGACTATAGGGTCCATGGAATTCTCCAGGCCAGAATACTGTAGTGGGTAGCCGTTCCCTTCTCCAGGGGATCTTCCCAACCCAGGGATTGAACCCAGGTCTCCATCATTGCAGGCAGATTCATTACCAACTGAACCACCA
The DNA here is from genome assembly GCF_019320065.1 of Cervus canadensis. Classification (NCBI taxonomy): domain Eukaryota; kingdom Metazoa; phylum Chordata; class Mammalia; order Artiodactyla; family Cervidae; genus Cervus; species Cervus canadensis. Next base: position 26,817,034 of record NC_057394.1, read on the forward strand.
GTGAAGCTCCTGACTCCAAAATGTATGCTAGTAGTGCTTTCCTATCTATATATATGTATATACACACACACACACATACATTTATAAATTTAAAAAATTTTATGATTTCAGTAAATATAAGTATCATTTTTTAAAACATTGCTTAAATACATTTTATTTCATTCAATAGTTGATAATCAATTCTTCAAACATGATTTTCATGCCACATTAATCAACATTTATTTTCATTTTAATAAACAGAAAATCATGCAACCTAAATAAAAATAAAAGAGGTAATTTTTAGAATAACAATTATAAGAATAATTGTCATTTCAGTGATGCAGGGCTCAGAAGGAATCTTTAATGCACCTAAACTTTAACTGCCAGAAACTGTGCTTCTCAGGTTAAATATCAATACAGAGAATCTGATTTCCAAACATGGATCAAGTATCCCTCTGCTTTTAACAGCTGGGAAACTAGGAAACAGAGAGGAAACATAGATGCCAGGCAAGCACTTCATTACTTTGATCAACATTCTCATTCAGAGAAAGGCTGAGTATATATTCTAATAATGTCTGTTGTATAAATATTCATGTAATATAGGGAAAACTTAGAATAAGCAAAAGAGCAAACACGGATATGATCAGAAGTATCCTATAAAAATGTAACAAATAGTTATTTTGAAATAAGAGTTTCAGTTGTTATCTCTATTGGAGAAGGAAATGGCAACCCACTCCAGTGTTCTTGCCTGGAGAATACCAGGGATGGCAGAGCCTATGGCAGCCATCTATGGGGTCACACAGAGTCGGATATGACTGAAGCGACTTAGCAGCAGCAGCAACTACTGCAGGAAGACAAGATTGTTTTAAAAGTAATCTTGTAGTAAAAGAAATAGGTCTACAAGCTGTATTAAAAAACCAGTACAGGTGATTAAAGGACTGAGTATTCATGATCTTAGGATGCCCTCATGCTGCCACTGAACCAACTGCAATGTCTACATTCCTATTTCAAAACAGAAGATTAAAAAATAATAATAATAACAATGGGCCAATTGACTTCAATGGAATTGTTTTGTATCTTGGATGATTAACTGTATCCTGATTTTTCAGATCTTCAGTTATAACCTGTGTCTGTCTGCTCATATAGACCTGAAATAAGTGGATTTTTAAAATTTTGGAAAAATGTTAAAAATTACTATCAAATATGTTGTTATAATCCTTGTATGAGTCAACTGAATTGAATGCTGATTTTAGGACCATACTATCTGGGTTCAGGTATTTTTTCTTCCTTTGACAATGTTTGTTTGGACAATATATACATATATATTATCACTTTGTGCCTGAGTTTCTTCATCTCTAAATTGGGATGATAACGGTACTATTTTAAAGATGTATTGTAGGTACAGATTTTGTTTCTAAAAAAATTTCACTATAAAGTAATTATTTTATTTCCTGAGGAACTTTGTGGAGCTTCTAGTTCTTAGAAATGGAATGCATTTAATCCAACTATATGCATAAGAATAGCTTTTTTCAAATTCAATCATGAAGACTAGAGAATAAAATGTATAATAACTCTCGTGGTTCCTCGAGGAAAGGTATATTTATTTCGATTGACTGAATCTCCCAGAGGGCATAGCAGAATACTGAATTCATTTGCTAGATTTTAAGAAGCCCTCAACACGAGGCATTTTAAGAATTTCCCTCTTACTTTGTAACTGAAAAAGTAACTTGGAAGGGGAAAACTTGAATTCCTTGAATACTTGACTGGAAAACTGGAGATCACAAATTAAACAAGTAATCATATTTGTTCCTTAAATCCTGCTCCAAAATTATTGCTTAATATTAATCTTTTGTAGTAAACATACTAGTTTAAAGGAAACTGAGAAAAGCTTGTTTTTCCCCATGCTATAGGTTTAGTTTCTATAATGTAACCTAGTACATGACAGGCACTTGGTAAATATTTGTCAAACAGATAAATTAATTAATCTTTGAAGTTCCAAAGTTTTATAAATAAGTAGAGCACGTATTAGAAAATCCAGTTATAAACAGCTAATTTCAAGTATAAATTTTCATAATCCTTACACTTATTTCTTTGAAGTCAACATTTTTTATCATAAAAATATAATGATAAAATAAGTAAAGGGCTTATGTTTCATAAGCTTTAAATATATTTATACACATATGCAGATATTTAATTAACTTTATGGACAAATAAAATATCTTGAAATAATTTGCTGAAAAATCATAAAACATCCTCCAGTATTTTACACAATATTCACGGCATATTTGATCCATGATAGCATATATTTAAATATTATGTTTTTGAATATTTATGTAGAATATTCCCAATGACAAATTTTAATATTGACCTTTTTTCAGAAAGCAAAAAATTAATTATCTAAATGCAAACACCATAATTTCCAAGTATAATACAAATATTATTTTAATGTCAATTTAATGGTTCATTGTCATGATTATTCTTTGAAATGAGATAATCTTTGTAAAACATTATTAATTATTACTAAATTAATTTCATGAAGAGCCACAGCAGACAACCCAAGACAGTATGGATTGAAAACATGTTTGGAATATAATTTTATTTATTTTATATATAAGTGGGTAATAGAATGTGTAAAAAATACTTGCTCCTACAAGGAAAGCTATGACTAACTTAGTGTATTAAAAAGGAGAGGTATCACTCTGCCCACAAAGGTCCATATCGTCAAAGCTATGGTTTTTCCAGTAGTTATGTACAGATGTGAGATTTGGACCATTAAGAACTGATGTTTTTGAATTGTGGTGCTGCAGAAGGCTCTTATGAGTCTCTTGGACTGCAAGGAGATCAAACCAGTTGATCCTGAAGGAAATCAACCCTGACTATTCATTGGAAGGACTCATGCTGACGCTCCAATATTTTTGGCCACCTGATGCAAAGAGCCAACTCATTAGAAAAGACTCTGATGCAGGAGGAGAAGGTCACAACAGTGGACTAGATGGATGGATGGCATCACTGACTCAATAAACATGAATTTGAGCAAACTCTGGGAAGTAGTGGAGAACAGAGGAGACTTGTGTGCTATAGTCCACAGAGTCACAGTCTGACATGACTTACTGACTGAAAAACAATGAGAGCCAGGTCAACCATATGTTATTATTCATAACTATACAAATATATTTATTATACTTTGTTGAACACTCCTTCAAATAGGATAACAAATTATTAGCATTATACAAATAAATAAAGATAGGTTCTTAGGTTATCTGACTCTGTATCCTCACTTTAAGGAAAATACACCCAAAAGCCTGATAAATACTGATTGATCACAGCAGATTTTGACTGTGAGAATCAGCTTAGCAACATGTCTGGCTACAAAGGAATATGAAATTTAGTGATTATCCTACATGATGTACCATTAATGTTTACTTATTAATTTCTCTGTCCTACAAGTATTATCACTGCCTCTGCAGGATACAATGTGTCCTGAGTGGTCAGCTGCTTGTCCTGAGGGAGAATGCCATATCAAGAACACCGAATCTAAGGTTGAACATTTCTCAGTGGCAATAATTAGATAAGTCATGGTAAGGGTAGCCCTTTCTGTCTGACCATGGGTAGCTTCTACATACACTGCCATGACTGCTCTGTACCTTCCTAAACTTACAGCTTCTCCTTAAGATGAACAGCTCAAAATGTAGTCGTTTGGTGGTACTATTATGTAATCATCACTCTTGTCTAGTTCCAAAATGTTTTCATTACTCTAGTAGAAAATCACATATTCGATTTGCAGTCAATCCCTACACCTTCCTCCTTCCAGCCCTTAGAAACCATCTAACTGGTTTCTGTCTCTAACCTATTCTGGATATTCATATAAGTGGAATCATACAATATATGGCTTTTTGTGTCTATCTTTTATCATTTAACATAACAGTTTCAAGTTTCATCCGCACTGCAGCACATACCAGTACTTCATTACATTATTTGATCAGTAATGTTCCATTGTATTGCTAACCAAACTTTTAGAAATGGATACCTGATTGAAATAAAAAAGTTGTTTTTTTGGGATTAGGACTGCAATCCAGATTTGAAAAGCACTTGAATTATCTTCTGCCAGACTGAAAAATGGGGACAGGTTTATACAGGCAAAAAAACCACAAGGTTGCAGTTAGTTACACAGATTGTTTATCAAGAATTATAACTGGAGGTGACAAAAAGTAAGAGGTAAGCATATCTGTTAATTAAGGGTCAGCTGGGGCCCATATTGTTGCATAGTTAGAAGAGGAAACCTTGAGACTCTAAGGTTGAGGCTGGCTGGTATTCTGAATATGGCTGGTGGTGTCCTTCTATCTGGTATAGTTCAAACAAAGTTCAAGTTCTCAGTGGCAGAGATGTGATTGAGGCCAGATTTTCCATGGCCATCAGATTCTATTTGTATATGAGTGAATTGTGAGTGGGCTTTACAGGTGACTCAGATGGAAAAGAAACTGCATGCAATGCAGGAGACCTGGGTTCAATCCCCGGGTTGGGAAGATATCCTGCAGAAGGGAATGGCTAATGATCAAATTGCCAACATTTGTTGGATCATCAAAAAAGCAAGAGAGGTCCAGAAAAAACATCTACTTCTGTTTATTGATTATGCCAAAGTCTTGACTGTGTGGATCACAACAAACTGGCAAATTCTTAAGGAGATGGGAATACCAGACCACCTTACTGCCTCCTGAGAAATCTGTATGCAGGTCAAGAAGCAATAGTTAGAACTGGACATGGAACAGCAGACTAATTCCAAATCAGGAAAGAAGTACATGAAGGCTGTATATTGTCACCCTGCTTATTTAACTTATATGCAGAGTACATCATGAGAAATGCTGGGCTGGAGGAAGCACAAGCTGGAATCAAGATTGCTGGGAGAAATATCAATAACCTCAGATATGCAGATAATACTATCCTTATGGCAGAAAGTAAAGAAGAACTAAAGAGCCTCTTGATGAAAGTGAAAGAGAAGAGTGAAAAATTTGGCTTAAAACTCAACATTCAGAAAACTAAGATCATGGCATCCGGTCCCATCACTTCAAGGCAAATAGATAGGGAAATAATGGAAACAGTGAGAGACTTTATTTTTGGAGGGCCCCCAAATTACTGCAGATGGTGACTGCAGCCATGTAATTAAAAGACGCTTGCTCCTTGGAAGAAAAGCTATGACCAACCTAGACAGCATATTAAAAAGCAGAGATACTTTGCCAATAAAGGCCTGCCTTGTCAAACTGTGGTTTTTCCAGTAGCCATGTATGAATGTGAGAGTTGGACTGTAAAGAAAGCTGAGCACCAAAGAATTGATGCTTTTGAACTGTGGTGTTGGAGAAGACTCTTGAAAGTCCCATGGACTGTAAGGAGATCCAACCAGTCCATCCTAAAGGAAATCAGTCCTAAGCATTCACTGGAAGTGCTGAGGCTGAAGCTGAAACTGCAATACTTTGGCCACCTGATGTGAAGAACTGGCTCATTCAAAAAGACCCTGACGCTGGGAAAGACTGAAGGTGGGAGGAGAAGGGGACGACAGAGGATGTCATCCTCTGATGGTTGGATGGCATCACTGACTCAGTGGACATGATTTTGAGCAAGCTCTGGGAATTGGTGATTGACAGGGAAGCCTGACATGCTGCAGTCATGGGATCACAAAGAATCGGGCATGACTGAACTACTGAATTGACTGAACTGACTTACAGAATTGTGGTTACTACATTATAATTTCAATTTGGCATCAGCATGTGTATACTATTAAAGTAATTAAACAAGGAGGATATGAAATATATGTTTCCCTCCTCTAATCTGTCTTTTATTACAGTTGCCTTAGCCTAAAACTTGGGTTGAGGGAAAATTATTTTTCCTCCCCTCCACTGGCAAGTCTGCTTGTTTTGGCCTTTCAGCCCCAGTATTTTCCCTAGGCTTACATTTCTAAAAGCATAAATCATATATTTCTTTTCATTAAAAGCTTCCAATAGCTTCCGATAAGTCTAGAATTGAATCCACTGTTTTCATTATATCTCTCAAAATGCTAAATGATCTGACATCTATCCCCCCCTTGAGCTGACTTATGCAACACTAATGCGTGTGGCACTTCCAGCCACACAGACTATCTTCTTGTACCAAACCTGCCAGTCCCTTACTGATTTAGGTCCTTTACACTTGTTACATCTTCCTTCTTCCTTTTACAGTTTCAAATGGCTCATGTTTTTATGTCATTTGTGTCACAATTTCAATTTTACTTCCTCAAAGAGAGCTTCAATGATAACTCTTTATAAAATAGCATTCCATCTCCACCAGTCTCTCCTATTTTCCCTCCAGTATTTAACAACAGTTGACATTTTTCTGTTTAATCATATTTTTTTCTTGTTTATAACTTGTTTATTTCACCAGACCATAGCTCATGAGACAAAGGACTTTATCACACTTTTATTAATAACTAAAAGAGTGACTGTCACATGGAAAATACCAAATAATTGTTTAAGAATAATTCATTTACTAATTTTAAAACCACTCTTGAACTCTATTTCAATATATTTCAATTTACATTTTAAACCAATATTTATGATAAGAAATAGTATACTTAAAGTGCAGCTTTTTATTATTGACAACAAAATGGTTGTCTCTAGACAGTTCAGAGAAAGAGAAATGAAATCATGTTTCAGTTTATAATAATATACTTTTTCCACTTGTAATAAAAAATGAAAATCTAAACCATAAAATATCCTATTTCTTACCTATCAGCATGGCAGAAATCCAAGTGTGACAATATGGGTTCTTGGTGAACACTGAGGAAATTAGAATACGCAACACATTCATGCTGGGAATGCAAAATGATTTAACCTTTATGAAAGGCAGTCTGCTAATAACCAGCCAAATTGTTTATACACATGTTTAATGGCATCTACTCTATTTGTAATGACTACAGAGTAGCAAGAGTCCAAATGTACTTCACTAGAGGCTGGATCAGATTCCTATGATACATTCATAAAACAAGTACAAGGAAAAAGCACAACCATGAGACAAAGAAATATTTGTGTAAACTATTATGAAATGATAACCAGGATATTTAATTAAGTGATGAGAAGAAAAATATAAATAAAGCAAAGTTTATTATGCTTTAATTATTCTGATAAAGTTAGCCATAAATACAAATTTGATTACAAGAATATGAAAAAATAAATCATGAAATAAAAGAGATTTGGATGGAGGATACTATGAAAGATGTTGGGCCTCTTTAATTATAGTTTTTTAAACAACTGTATATAAATTAATATTTTATGCAAGTATAAAAGGAAATTAAGTTTAAACTGAAATAACTAAAAATTGAATGCAAGATGTTACCCTACTCATATATCTAGTTGGTAATATAACCAACGAGAAGAGTTATTCCAACTTACCTTAAAACATGAATTTTGATTTTATATACCTAATATGTCTTAGGGACAAAATAAGCTATAAAAATAGTATCAAACTACTTAGAATAGGCCTATTTTTGTGACAACTTTGGTATTATTTTTATGATAATTGACAATACATGTATTTTTGGCTCAGCTGGTAAAGAATCTGCCTGCAATGCAGGAGACCTGGGTTGGGAACATCACCTGGAGAAGAGAAAGGCTTCAGTATTCTGGCCTGGAAAATTCCATGGACTGTATAGTTCATGGGGTCACAAAGAGTCAGACACGACTGAGTGACTTTAAATCAATCAATCTGATCAAAGAAATGAATAGTTATGTGGCTGTTATTAAGAATTCAGATTTTTGAAAAAGAAGACATACATGTAGTGTATTCCATAAATAAAGATTCTTAAAGATGGAATTTTAAAGAAAAATGCAAGAAGTACATCATAAAGTTTAGACACAATACAAAGATTTCAAACCAACTCTCTATTAACCACCTAGTTTCATAAAATTATATAATGGCATTTAACACAGCATTATATGAAAACTTGATATATTTTATATCTATTATGAATAAATTTTATCTTTATAATAAATATATTCCAATTTAATACAAATATTATTTCCCTAAAGGAAATTTTTCTTTTGATACTATGATGTGTAATTTCCTGACAAGTTGCTGTCATGACTATGAAGTCTGCATAGAAAATTTCCATATGACTGTTAATCTGCTTGACAGATTTCAGTTGTAAATGGGCAAGTTCCTTTGCTGTCTACCTTAAAGTATTACAACCTAGTTAATCAGTTATATTATTAATATAACATAAAACAAAAAGTTAAAAAAAAAGCCAAACAAATTATGTTGTCTTGCAGCACTTCTAAATATAAAACTTATGATCTAGTAGGATAGAAACACAATTATAAGAATCTACTACAAAAATATTGTGACTGCATAAGAGGTACCAAAACACTTTGTTGGACTGATGAATTTATATTTATCTATTCAAATAGGAAAAGGAGTATGTCAAGGCTGTATATTGTCACCCTGCTTATTTAACTTATATGCAGAGTACATCATGAGAAACGCTGGGCTTGAGGAAGCACAAGCTGGAATCAAGATTGCTGAGAGAAATATCAATAACTTTAGATATGAAGATGACACCACCCTTATGGCAGAAAGTGAAGAAATAAAGAGTCTCTTGAAGAAAGTGAAAGAGGAGAGTGAAAAAGTAATCTTAAAGCTCAACATTCAGAAAACTAAGATCATGGCATCCAGTCCCATAACTTCATGGCAAATAGATGGGGAAACAGTGGAAAGAGTGGCTGACTTTATTTTTCTGGGCTCCCAAATCACTGCAGATGTTTATTGCAGAAAGCTATTCCCAACCTAGACAGCATATTAAAAAGCAGAGACATTACTCTGTCAACAAAGGTTTGTGAAGTCAAGGCTTTGGTTTTTCCAGTGGTCATGTATGGATGAGAGAGTTGGACTATAAAGAAAGCTGAGCGCCGAAGAATTGATGCTTTTGAATTGATGCTTTTCTGTGGTGTTGGAGAAGACTCTTGAGAGTCCCTTGGACTGCAAGGAGATGCAACCATTCCATCCTAAAGGAAATCAGTTCTGGGTGTTCATTGGAAGGACTGATGTTGAAGCTGAAACTCCAATATTTTGGCTACCTGATGCTAAGAGCAGATTCATTGGAAAAGATCCAGATGTTGGGAAGATTGAGGGCAGGAGGAGAAGGGGACGACAGAGGATGAGATGATTGGATGGCATCACCGACTCAATGGACATGAGTTTGGGTAGACTCCAGGAGTTGCCGATGGACAGGAAGGCCTGGCATCCTGCGGTCGTTGGGGTCGCAAAGAGTCAACATGACTGAGCGACTGAACTGAACTGATTTAAGAAAATCGTTAGATTCATTGCCCTTTGATGTACTTGTCAAGGCTAGGATTTAGTTACTGAAGACAGAATTCCTGGTTGCTAAGCAGAAAAGCTGAGGCTGTCATAGCTCTCTGTTATCTCTTGACCTATATGCCCAATGAGAGTAAGGATCAGATTATGTCCTTTTCTCAACTCTTTTCACTGCTTCACATGGTCTGTTATATGGCAAAAGTAGATATATGCACAGAACACCTATGTGTAGAATAACACTAGTATGTATATACACAAGTATATGTATGTGTGTATGTGATGTATGTGCTGAGACCCCTCATGGTGTGGTCAGTGATGGAGTGCCAAGATGGGTTTCTGTTGCAGTTTAACTGGGTACTTGGGTGGTATTGCACAGGTCTGTTCAAGTGAAGGTCATACAGGTCACACCAATGAAAACTCTCATCCCTTTCCTATGTGCAATAGAGAAGTGTGTTAATCATAGGGAAAGTATCAGTCTTAAGGTCATAATGGTGTGCATTTTCATTCTGAGCATTTTTGAGAAAGTCAGTCACAAAACCCTTTCTGAACTTTCAATTCACCTATCACCCAACCTTGCATTTTTTAAATTGTAAAACAGCTAGGGAATCTCATTCATGACTGCTCATGGATTATGTTGATTCTGACCTCAGAACATCTTTTTTTTTAAGTTTCTGGAAAGTGAATAAAGTCTACAACTCAAACTGTTACACTGCAATTTCCATCCTGAACTCTCTTTCTAAGTGATCACTGACTGTATCTGTATAATAGCAGCGGTCCACTTCCTGGTTTTGCTATCCTATCATGTGCAGTCCTCATGAATTTTTCTCTGCTTGGGTCATTTACTCAGAGAGAACCTACCATTGCTAGAGCTGTGGGATGAAGAGCTGAGCAGTGCAAAAACCAGACACATGAGGAAGTGAGTCTTCTGCACATGTAATGTTTTATGGTCTCTGTGTTTGTTCTGCCTAGGTTATGTTCCCACGCATAGATATTTCACTTGATAACGGAGCTTCATTGCCATAAACAACTTTATGACTAATTGGACAAATTTTTTGTGAAGAATAGTATATGCTAAACTTTTTTAAAAAGTGAATTCTGAAGTCAGACTTCTTAAATTATAGATTCACTGACATATCAGACAGGGCATATTTCTTAATTTTACCCTATATTAATTCCTTTGACTATTAAATAGGTATATAATATTAATCTTTTAGACATTATTAGGCAATACAGTGTATAAAATGTAATACTGCCCGCTCTAATAGTGCTTAGCACCAAGTATACACCCAGTGCATGTTAACTCTATTAGGAGACCTGAACACACATTAAACACACACAAACACCACATATACCTAGATTAAATAATCAACGAAAATCAAAGTATAACATATCTAGAATAAAAGAATAATACCATACTAATTAAATATTGATTAAAATTCATGGATCGAGGCTAATAAAATAGAAAAAACTGATAAAAAGTATCAACAATAGCAACAAGACATCCCTGCTGGCTCAGCAGTAAAGAATTTTCTGGCAATGCAGATGACCCAGGTTTGGTCCCTTGGATGGGAAGATCCCTGGAGAAGGAAATGGTAATCTGCTCCAATATTCTTGCCTGGATAATTCCAAAGAAAGAGGAGCCTGGTGGGTTACAGTCCATGGAGTTGCAAAGAGTCAGATATGACTAAGCAAAAGCACCAATAGCAAAAAAAGACTGAAATTAAAAAGAAAAAAAAAAAGTTTGTTAATTACCCTTTTAGGGTCTGCTATACTTATCAGCTCAACTGGAATTCCATCACCTCCACTAGCTTTGTTCATAGTGATGCTTTCTAAGGCCCACTTGACTTCACATTCCAGAATGTCTGGCTCTAGGTGAGTTGTCACACCATCGTGATTATCTGGGTTGTGAAGATCTTTTCTGTACAGTTCTTCTGTGTAGATGATGCTGTGAAAGTGCTGCACTCAATATGCCAGCATGGAACAACAGACTGGTTCCAAATAGGAAAAGGGGTACATCAAGGCTGTATACTGTCACCCTGCTTATTTAACTTACATGCAGAGTGCATCATGAGAAACGCTGGGCGGAGGAAGCACAAGCCCAGGAATCAAGAATGCCCAGAGAAATATCAGTAACCTCAGATATGCAGATGACACCACCTTTATGGCAGAAAGTAAAGAGGAACTAAAAAGCCTCTTAATGGAAGTGAAAGAGGAGAGTGAAAAAGTTGGCTTAAAGCTCAACATTCAGAGAACTAAGATCATGGCATCTGGTCCCATCACGTCATGGGAAATAGATGGGGAAACAGTCAAACAGTGTCAGATTTTATTTTTCTGGGCTCGAAAATCACTGCAGATGGTGATTGCACCCATGAAATTTAAAGATGCCTACTCCTTGGAAGGAAAGTTATGACCAACCTAGATAGCATGTTAAAAAGCAGAGACATTACTTTGCCAACAAAGGTCCATCTAGTCAAGGCTATGGTTTTTCCAGTGGTCGTGTATGGATGTGAGAGTTGGACTATGAAGAAAGCTGAGCGCCAAAAAAATTGCTTTTGTACTATGGTGTTGGAGAAGACTCTTGAGAGTCCCTTGGACTGCAAGGAGATCCAACCAGTCCATCCTAAAGGAGATCAGTTCGGGGTGTTCATGGAAGGACTGATGCTGAAGCTGAAATTCCAATACTTTGGCCACCTCATGCAAAGAGCTGACTCACTGGAAAAGACCCTGATGCTGGGTGGGATTGGGGGCAGGAGAAGAAGGGGACAACAGAGGATGAGATGGCCGGATGGCATCCCAACTCAATGGACATGCGTTTGAGTAAACTCCGGGCATTGGTGATGGACAGGGGCCTGGCGTGCTACAGTTCATGGGGTCGCAAAGAGTCGGACAGGACTGAGCAACTGAACTGAACTGATACTTGTTAGCAATCACATAAATGCAAATTAAAACCAATGGAAAATGATTCACCCTCACCAACCTAGGAAATTTTCAATATCTTGGCAATACCCTAAGTGATAATGAGGCTGTACAACAATGAAAACTCTTTTGTGTTGCTGAAGGAAATATAAGCTAGTACAACTAATCTGAAGAGGAATTTGGTAGTTAATTTGGTAATTAATAAAAGTCATTAAGTCATAAAACAATTTTGTTTCTAAGCAGATGTTTAAAGGAACTCTTTCACTTCTGAGAAGATATGTGCAATAATGTTTACATAACTATTATTTATAAAATCAAAATAAAAATGGAAAGTATGTGAGCAAAATCTTATTCTTGAGGATGTAAACAAATGTGAGAGATAAAAGCAGATGCTTGTGTATTGTTAAAACCAAATGCAGGATAGAATTGTCTCTGGGCTGTAGCTAGCAAAGTAGCTAGCAGAGGTGAGGATGTAAATGGAGAGTGATAGTCACAGAAAGCCCCAGTTCTATTGTTACAAGTTTATTTATTCAACTGGTTGTTGAGTACATAGTTATTTGTTGTATTATTAATAGCTGCCTGTAGAGTTTCATGCTGCACCGCATTTTAATAGAAAGAAAAGAATGAGATTTCCTGAAAGGAAATATATAAGGAGTGTAAAACGTTACTTATGAATATTTAGGAGCTATTAAATTTAACAAGAAGGAGAAAAAAGAAACATCAAACACTGCCTAAGAATTTCCCGTAACTGTTTCCAATGCCACAATTTGTATGTGTTACAGCTAAATCTGAAATTAAGTTTTCATCTTTCATATTCTTCCTTTTTGCAACCTATTAGGAAAAAAAATCTTTTAGGGTATTATTGAAAAGAAAGCTGTTTCAACAAAAATCAAATGTAAGCTACAATGATTCATTAAACTCTTTGGAAATAATAAGGGAATCTTATGACTCATGAGGACAGCTTACACTAATACATGTGAGATAGATGCTGGGAGCAGAGAGAGACTTGGTTTATGTGAGTGGATGTCACAGTTTGTATGGGTCATGGGAGGCTAGATGTTACAGTGTTTAACAGACACCCTGAAAATGTACTGCTTCTTCATGAGCAAATTCATTGTGGGTTAGTAAGGAGGCTGTTGTTAACATAATCAAATTTAGTGGCCAATGGCAACCATAGATGGTCACAGTGTTCCTTACTGTAGCACTGAAAAGATATCATGGTGAAATTACAGAGTTACTCTTAAACCTGGAAATGATGCTATCATTTTCATTAACAATTCATTCAAAAGGCAAGTCATGTGACTACACTGAATTCAAGTCAGAGCAGAAAAATACAATACCTCTAAATAACTGGAGCAAGAGAGTCAATATATATGAATAACCCTAATGATACTATAATGGCCATAAATTGAACCTTAGATACAAGAGGTGCAACTAAATATTATCTTGCCTTCAAAAGTCACATCTGAATATATATTTACTCAATCATTTCAAACATATAAGGTTATGTATAAGTGGAAAACTAAATGGGGCAGGTTACATTATTAGGTTTGTATAAACTATCAAGTCATCCCCTCAATTTCATTCTGATATCAAAAGTTTTTATTACTTCTCTACCAAATATATGAAAACTAAATGATGGAAGTCAAAGCTCCTGAAGGCACCATGAGAATCTCCAGTCCTTTAAGAATGGATGGATAATGAGAACAAGAGCTCTAAGGAGTTACAATCTATAATGAAAGACAAGTATTAGGCAATATGTCGGCTGAGGAAAAAAGAAAATGTATGGAGATACATTCCAATAATTTCCAAAACAAATTATTTGCATATTATAAAGAGCTATTTTAATTAATTAATCCAGGAAATTTATGCCAAAAATTACAGATTTTCTATGTATATTCAAAAATACATATAGCATATGAGCAAATAAAATAGCCTAGGATTTCTTAAAAAAAACTACTAAATAGACTCAATATTGTATATTGTATTTTTCCATGCAGAAATCCCTATGCATGCATTATTATAAATTTTTTCTTAAATGCTTATTACTTTAACATTTATATATAACAAAGATCACAACATTCAAAGGAAAAAAAAATTAAAAGAATGGTAAACAAAGATAACAAATTACCTGAAGCAAATTTAAATGTCTCTATGATTGTTAGTAAAATTATATATAATTGTACAAACCATATGGTAAAATACTATCCAGGCATTAAAAACAAATTGATGCTATTCTGTTTGGCTTTTATCTTGAATGAAAAATTATTGCCAATTTGAGTAAACAAGGATTAGTTACTCTGATTATAGGAATCAAGTGGAAGAAATAAACTTTTTAAAAAAATTTTTACCAGTTGTCTGAACTTGGCAATGCTAAGTGGTAAATTTTTCAAAGACAAAATTGAAGTAAACAAAACTTAGTTAATATTCTTTCATACATATTACACAACATTTTCAGGTGGAATAGATTTATCAATTTCTCTAATATGTAAAAAGCTCAAGACAGTGAAGTATTTTGCAGTGTTATATGTCAAGGGCACAATAAGTATTTTAATTATGAAGATAGAATAAATTAGGCTCATTTTAAAACTATTTTTGCTAATCTTACAGGAAACTTCCATTTCTATTTATGGAAAAAGAAAAAAATCTTGCCCCAAGTAAGAAATTCATTGACTCACTGAAACAGCATTCTCTAATGCAAAGCACAATTCAGGTTGAAAAATTTTACAACTACATTTAAAGAACATTTTATAGGAAAATAATATGAGCATTGCAGTTATATATGAATTTATACATTGAATTTTTAAATATTCTGAGATTATTTGCTATTTTCAAATAATCAAATTTCATGATGATGGAACTTTAAGTGACTTTACCTTTCGGCCAGCAGTTAAGTCATCAGTAAGCCACTGTAAAATTAGCCTTCTAGTTTCAGAATCCAAGTTATGGAGTTTGGAATGTGAAAAGTGAAAGTGTTAGTCACTCAGTCCTGTCAGACTCTTTGGCCCTAATGGACTGTGTCCACCAGGCTCCTCTGTCCATGAAATTCTCCAGGCAAGAATATAGGAATGGGTTGCCAGTCCCTTATCCAGGGCATCTTCCT
This sequence comes from Cervus canadensis, assembly GCF_019320065.1. NCBI lineage: Eukaryota > Metazoa > Chordata > Mammalia > Artiodactyla > Cervidae > Cervus > Cervus canadensis. Next base: position 26,832,365 of record NC_057394.1, read on the forward strand.
GATCCATGGATTGAACCTAGGTCTCCAGCATTGCAGGCAGATTCTTTACTGTTTGAGATACCTGGCAAGCCCCTTTGCAAATTTTCCCCCCACTTCTTAGCTTACATTAAAAAATCCAAATTATTCAGTGTAAAGCTAAAGAAAAAGATAAATTTTTTGTGAGGCAAGGGAAACAAGATTTTCACATGGACCCCAGAACATTTGCAAGCAGATCCAATAATATCTGAAGGGACTATTAGCAATTATATATTGGTTATTTTTTGCTCTTCAGTTCAGTTCAGTTCAGTTGCTCAGTCGTGTCCGACTCTTTGCAACCCCATGAACGGCAGCATGCCAGGCCTCCCTGTCCATCTCCCAGAGTCCACCCAAAGCCATGTCCATCGAGTCGGTGATGCCATCCAACCATTTCATCCTCTGTTGTCCCCTTCTCCTCCTGCCCTCAATCTTTCCCAGCATCAGGGTCTTTTCCAGTGAGTCAGCTCTTCCCATCAGGTGATCAAAGTAATGGAGTTTCAGCTTCAACATCAGTCCTTCCAGTGAACATTCACAACTGATTTCCTTTAGGATGGACTGGTTACATCTCCTTGCAGTCCAAGGGCTTTCAAGAGTCTTCTCCAACACCACAATTAAAAAGCATCAATCCTTTGGTGCTCAGCTTTCTTTATAGTCCAACTCTCACATCCATACATGACTACTGGAAAAACCATAGCCTTGACTAGATGGACCTTTGCTGACAAAGTAATGTCTCTGCTTTTTAAAATGCTATCTAGGTTGGTCACAACTTTCCTTCCAAGGAGTAAGAGTCTTTTAATTTCACTGCAATCACCATCTGCAGTGATTTCCGAGCCCAGAAAAATAAAGTCTGACACTGTTTCCACTGTTTCCCCGTCTATATGCCATGAAGTGATGGGACCGAATGCCATGATCTTCGTTCTCTGAATGTTGAGCTTTAAGCCAACTTTCCACTCTCCTCTTTCACTGTCATCAAGAGGCTCTTTAGTTCTTCTTCACTTTCTGCCATAAGGGTGGTGTCATCTGCTTATCTGAGGTTATTGATATTTCCCCCAACAATCTTGATTCCAGCTTGTGCTTCCTCCAGCCCAGCATTTCTCATGATGTACTCTGCATATAAGTTAAATAAGCAGGGTGACAATATACAGCCTCGAGGTACTCCTTTTCCTATTTGGAACCAGTCTGTTGTTCCATGTCCAGTTCTAGCTGTTGCTTCCTGACCTGCATATAGGTTTCTCAAGAGGCAGGTCAGGTGGTCTGGTATTCCCATCTCTTTCAGAATTTTCCACAGTTTATTGTGATGCACACAGTCAAAGGCTTTGGCATAGTCCATAAAGCAGAAATAGATGTTTTTCTGGAACTCTCTTGCTTTTTCGATGATCCAGCAGATGTTGGCAATTTGATCTCTGGTTCCTCTGCCTTTTCTATAATCAGCTTGAACATCTGGAAGTTCATGGTTCACGTATTACTGAAGTCTGGCTTGGAGATTTTGAGCATTACTTTACTAGCATGGAGATGAATGCAATTGTGCGGTAGTTTGAGCATTCTTTGGCATTACCTTTCTCTGGTATTGGAATGAAAACTGACTTTTTCCAGTCCTGTGGCCACTGCTGAGTTTTCCAAATTTGCTGGCATATTGAGTGCAGCATTTTCACAGCATCATCTTTCAGGATTTGAAATAGCTCGACTGGAATTCCATTACTTCCACTAGCTTTGTTCGTAGTGATGCTTCCTAAGACCCATTTGATTTCACATTCCAGGATGTCTGGCTCTAGGTGAGTTGTCACACCATTGTGATTATCTGGGTCGTGAAGATCTTTTTTGTACAGTTCTTCTTGTGTCTTATTACTTATAATATATTCCTGTTATGGAAATTTGATCTTGAAATGATTATTTAGTATTATAAAACTTTTGATAGTTTGTAACTGACAATTGTAATGTGAATAATGTGAACAAAATTAGTGGAGATTTTGAAAAACAAATCTATACTTGAACATTTGTTATTGGAAACATTTCTTACTTAAAACCCCAAATCACATGTTGTAAAGAAATCTTTTGAATCTAAAAATAATCTCATGTCATGATTTCAATGATCACCTCTATATCAACACATCTGAGTTTAATAAGTAGTCTAATCTCCCTTCAGAAGACATATCTAGTTTGTTAACAAGGATGCATTTGGGACCTAAAATAATACTTTTTTCATAAGATTGATGTGAAATGAATATCATATGTACTAAGAAACAAATATATCAGTAATAACAAATTAAAAGGTTTGAAGAACAGTACTATCTCTTCAGTTATTGGAGAGTAAAAAAAAAAATTCATCAGTAATGTGGTTTTCAATTCATTATTATGGGTTTGCATTCCTCTAATGCATGCTGTTTCTTTTTCCCAGTTAAACTACCCAGAGATGAATAAATAAACTAGTGAATTCTCATGCTCCAAATAATTTAGTAAGTTAAACTGAGTGCAAGGCCTTTACTAATAAGTTGCAGTAGCCATAGGATACAATTAAAACATGGAGCATATACACACACACACACATATATATATATGTTTACATACATACAAACTGATGCCCTGTATTCCATATTTATTTCTTTTAAAGAAATCCAGTGAGGTCTTTATCTGGTCCATAAACCCTGAGAGTGACATACAGTGTTTAACTGTAAGAACTCTATACTAATAGTGGACCAAAAACAAACCAATGAAATATTCAACAGTATGAGTAACACACTCTCCTAGGCAGAATTTTTCCATTCTGGGGTACAATCTTTGCATTTATAGAAAACAAGTCTACTTTTCCTTATGTCACAAATCAAGAAAGTCAGAGGAGAGTTTACCTTACAACTACTAAAATCACTGTTTTTTGGCACATACACATTTTATAATTTACCATAATACAGAGATTTTTGTGTATAAGCCATTAAAAATATGCTTACCAAGAGGTCAATGAGATTTAGTCAATGACATCAACTATTGATTCCATTCACAGTGGCTGATTATTGGGACGGACACACACACACACACACACACACAAACACACACACACACACACACACACACACACACACACGCTTTCCAGGTGACTCAAAGGTAAAGAATCCGCCTGCTAGTGCAGGAGATGCAGGAGACACAGGTTCAGTCCATGAGCAGGGAAAATCCCCTGAAGGCGGAAACAGCAAAGCACTCCAGTATTCCTGCCTGAAAAGTATCCCATGGACAGAGGAGCCTGGCAGGCTATAGTCCATGGAGTTGCAAAGCCTCCAATGTGGCTGAGCACACACGCGCATACCAACACATACACATGAACACATACCTCACAGATTTAAAAATTAGAATTAACATTATTTCTTTAAAAATCTCTTATAAAACAGTTAAAATTAAATACGTAAGGCCAAGTTATTAGTATTTTTAACATTCACGCTATTTCTACTTATAAACAGTATTCTTTTAAGTGAAAATAATGGGAATTAGTTAATTAAACAAAAGTCAAATGGGAACTGCTATTGTTATAGAAGCATAAACTTATAAACTGTTTCTGAAATGGTCTACTTAACAAGCTACCTGAAAAGTAAAAGTTTTACTCTTCATCCTTTGTTCAACCAACTATATCAAATTAGAAGGTATTTTTCTGCTTGATTTTACTTACTTGATTTTAAATAAGCATGATACTATATGATTTTATTCTGTATTTGATACATTTTCTAGTTAAGGATCATAATCATTTTTAATATTCTGTGGTACAAAATTTCATCATACATTGGTAATTAAGTGATTTTAATAATACACAGGGGACACATTAATGAAGCATCTGTCTGTGTGGCAGCCATTAAGTGACAGTTTAATTGTGGGCCAGTTTCACTATTCATTGTGGCTACTTTCTGAAATATTTTTACAATCAAGGCTATCATAAGCAGAATGTTCAGGAGATCATATATGAGCTATTTCTCTCTCTCCATAATAACTAATAATTTCAGTGTTCTTGAGACCTAACCATTAATTTATATAAATGAAACTTACTTTATGTTATGATTGGTCATTTAAGTAATCATTTTCTAGTGATTCATTGCTGAGCTTGAAGAAAATGACACTGTTCTATCTAGCTTCCTATCTAGAGATAGAGATACCAGGAAATATATCTATAATTTTATATAATGACATTTCCTTTCAGAAAAAAAGCAAACTTATACCAACGTTAATATCTTGATTTGTGAAGAAATATTTTCTTGATCCTTAAGGCTATTATTAAAAATATATTATACACTGAGGAGCTTGTAAGCAACAGAAGTTTATTTCTCACAGTTCTAAAGTCTGGGAACCCAAGAAGAAACACTAGCATGTGGCATTCTGGTGAGGACTCTCTTCTGGTTTATTGCCTGCACATTCTCACCATGTCCTCACATGGTGGAAGGGTGAGAGATCTCTGTGGGATCTCTTTTGTAAGAGCACTATCTCATTCATGAGAGCTCCACCTTGATGACAGAATCACCTCACCAAGGCCCAACCCCTCTGGCTATCACATTAAGCATTAGAATTTCAACATATGAATTGGGGGGGGGGGATACGAATATTCAAACCAAGTAGATATAAAAGTAAGATTTTCAACAACACAAAGAAAGGTAGACCAGGAATTGAAAAATATTTAAGACAACAATACAATTTTGTTTGAGAAAGATTTTTATATATGCAACAACCTATATCATTTATTTGGGAATACTCGTTCTTGGCTTCTGACTAGTAGTCTTCACTTGATTTCAAAGAAACCTATCAGAATAAAGTATTTCCTGAAAATAACTGCAACCACTTTGGTGCAATGACATAAAAATGTGTATTATGAAGAATAAACATGAATCATGAATTATGAGTTGCACCAAAAGAGAAATTTACAGTAATACCTTGGGTTTATTTTTTACAAAGTATTACACAGAAATGAAGTATTGTATTTTACAAATAAAAATAGATATATTTTTAATATAGATGTTAGAATGTCAGTTAGAAACCATCTGGATAGTTAGTGTCACCATATAGTATAAAACCAAACCAAGCCAGTGAGAGAGAAAGAATATTAACATGAGGAGGATGAAGAGGAAGAAAAGGAAGGGGAGAGAAAGAAGAGATGGAAAAAGTGGGTGCCGGATAACGGGGGAAAGAAAGAGGAGGAGTAAGAGATAGAAGATAAAAAAGAAGGGAAGAAGACAATTCTTTGTTACCTGTGGGGAGTAAGGAAAACTGTATGCCTCAAATTGAAACTATATTAATTATTTATGTATTTTTGTTTAAAGAAATTTGTCTGATTGTCTGAGAAGCAATTAAAATAAAAGCAAAAAAGTGATTTTTTTTTCTATCTGTAGGAAAATATGAATATTAAATCATTTCTGGCATCATGCAGTGGGTGAGTAATCAATAAATATAGTGTATGATATAGAAGAAAAAGCATAGTAAATTTATATAGGAGATGCAAAGAATAATATAAGGCTTTTAAAATATAAAGCTAGTTGCAGTTTTCAAAACATAAGCATATATCTCCATGCAAAACACATAAGAAATCTTAACTATTTGTAACTCATTTTTATACCCTGTTTCCAACTCAAATAACTTTAAAGAAGTGTTTTCAATGTGAAAAAAAATCAAGAACAAATCAAATGTGTAGTCAAACATCAAGAGAGATTAATAGAAATGCAAAATACTCTGAATCTATTGAACACAGAAGCCTAGTTATCAGGGAATCAACTAAGTATACAACAAAACTTTTCAGAACAAGTAAGATTCCTAGAAAATTACAGTAGATAGGATAAAGGAGAGCATCCTTACAAGGACAAAATAAATGAACTTTCAGTATTTACCAACAGCTCAGAATCTGCTGATTGATAGAGAAGCTGTACAGTAAACAAGAGACTTGATTAGTATTGTCTGCTTAGCGTATGTTCTGATTAATATCTGCTCCATACCCAAAGCAGTGACATGTGAAACAGAAAACAGATATATTGTGGAGTTAGAATTTAATGTATATATTTCTATGATATATTGCTGTTCTACACACACACACACACACTGCTATGAATTAAAAATGGAACTAAAAACACAAAATGACTTTTGGCCTGTAGATCAGGCAATGAGTGATAGATAGTGAGGTTCTCTAATGTATTCTATATGATCATATGCTGCTTTGATCCACTCTCACCAAAGGATCCATTTCTATATAATGAGCCACATACATAGCTGAAAATATTGCCCTAGTTTCTAGACTGTGGAAAGAAGCAGGTTTTCAAAGCAACAGAGATAAATGTGGAGTTACATACATATTGGCATTATGTGGATCCCCATGGGATAGCAAATCTATAGGTACATCATGTTACTAGTTTTGAGGTAGAGGTCTACATAGCTAGTGGAAGTTTCACAGTTAAAAGTCCTCATTTACCTTAAAGAGTGGGGCTGGAATACAGCCTTCTGAAGACTTTCTCTTAAAATGATTCTCCTTCTACTTGTATTTTACTATGAACAAATTGTTTGCTTTGAGTATAATTACCAAAATTGGGAACAAAACAAAACAAACATTAGATTTCATACTTTTGACAAGTCCTACCTGGATTGCCCAGAACTGCTAAACAAAAATATTCTATATCCAAACTGTCCATAAAGTAGTCATATTTGACTAGTGCAATTAATAAATCAATTTTAAATTTAATTTAAAATTTAAATTTCAACATCCTATTGGCTAGTGATCACCATATCAGGAACTGCAGATCTAAAAACTTGCATTTGAGTAAAGGGGTAGATGTGCTTTATAACTTCAGACCAATGTGTAAGATGTTAAGATGTGCCTCAGGTCTTCAGTTTCACTAATTAGAATCATATCCGTCTTTATGGTGTAAAATACCATAAAGCTAGAAAAAATATACAAAACAGCTGCTCAGAGTCATTGAAAATGACTAGAATAGGCAGTTTGAAGGTCTAAGATATCTAGATATCTAAAAGAGTGACAAATGAGAGCAGCACATTCATATTTTTTAAACACATTGATTTGTGTGTTGATTAATGGCTAAAGGAAACACAGAAAAAGTTGAGAAGAGCAACAGAATGTTTGCAGCACTCTCTCTGAGCTGGGGATTTACAGTATGTATTCAAGGTTTTTTCATGGAGGTTGAGATTTGAAGATGAGAAAATGTCCTAGAGAAGTTACCTAAAGCACTTAATGTTATTTCTTCTCAAGTCATTTTTCAAAACTTAAACAGAATATAGGAACATGAACCTTTCCCAAATAAAGATGAATCCTAAACACAGACAAAAACCATAAGATCCAGAATGAAAGTGCTTCAACTATATACTTTGTTGCAGAAAAATGATACAATATAACAGAGGTATGCAAAATAGCTAAGGGCTGCATCAAACTAAGGGTTAAGAAGAAGCTAAGTGTAAATTTCAGTCTCCCTTTGAGTGAACCATGCTGCAAGAGTTTTCTCTCTTGGCTGGAGAACTGCTGGTATTCATGGAGCAACTCAGAATCAGGGAGCCCAGAATAAAGTCACATCCAGAATTCCTAATACCCTGCTGTCTAGAATGTATATTCTTGCTACGCAATAAGCCTTCAGTGGCAGAGCCCATAGAATACTGAGAACAGATGCAAATCAATTTCACTGTTATCCATAAAAAATACTGTCAAGCTTGTACAAAGCACCCCATATTTCTTTAGACCCAGGGTTACAGAACACACGATTAATCAGAAAATTTTATGTCTTCCTGAGGGGTCAGTGGCATTGAGGTACATACCACATTTCAGTAGAACAGCTCAGCCAAAGTGTAGGCCAGCTCACTCCTTTCCTGCACACTGGAAGAAGCAGCAGCTGAGAAAAGACTTCAGCAGATTCAGAATATGGCAGATTGGAAGCACCCTGAAATGGAACAGGATTTCTATTTTGAACCTACAGATTTTACTTCCTGCTAAGATGCAGTAGTATCCATATTTACTGTAAATTTACTTCTCTGACACTCAAAAATGACAGTGTCAATGAAAATCAGTGATCCTAAAGACATGGCAAGCAAACATTGTGAGGCCTGAACTCACCTAAATTGACTGCCTTTGAGAATTTTCTAGAAATAGATCAAGGAGGGAGAACCAGGTAGAGTCTTGTTGACATCCTGAGCAGAGAAGACGGAGCTGATGATGAGGATAGGACAAGGAAGCTAGAATTTAAGGAAGACTAATGCAGAGGAGAGAGGTACAGATAGAGAGAAATCCAGGCATCTTCAGAGTCTTCCTTCATTATTCATTAGAGTACTGAACAGAACATGCATGTGAGAAAACTACTTGAGTCTGGGGAAGAACCACCCAAGCCAATTAGAGCTAACATTTTTAAAGCATCCACAAACAGCTGGGTACACTGCTTTTTTGTAAATAGCCAGACAGCAAAACCTTTTGACTCACAGATCACAGAAACTCAACAAACTCCAAGTACAAGAAATAATAAAGACAACTACACCAAGTCACATCATAATGAAATTATTCCAAACCAGTATTAAAAAGAAAATCTACAAGCAGTCTGAGTTTAAAAAGACACATCATAGTACACAGAAGAACAAATATAAAGATGACCTTGCAGATAAGCCCCTCTGGACTAATTTAGTGTCCTGTTATTGCTTTTCCATGAGAATGTATAGCAATAATTGATGTGCTATATTCTTGTAATTCCCCATCTCATAAGTGTCAGAAGGAATTATATTGATAGGAAAGGGCTGCATGTACAGAACTGCATCTCTAATGACCCATTTCAACTCTATGAAACTGATTTTTTTTTTCTTTTTTTTTTTACTGTAACTTCTGAAAGCAGCCTTCTCACAGGTATCTCTTGGAGTCTGGGTTCCTAGCCTCCATGACAGGACTCAGCTATTAGCTTATGAATGGGGTCATTTTACAATCAGAATGCCAGATCCAGGAGACTTTTTGATTCTCTAACCTGCTATTTAAATTCTTGTGTGGGAATGGCATCAGCCTGCAGCACTTTGCTTTTTTAGCATAAAACTAGATTAATCTGCCAACCATAACCCTTTTGAAAATAAAGCTTCTGTCTAGCACAAATGGGTCTACTGTACTGTCATTCTACTGAAAAGTAATCCCCCAACACACCCAAGACAATGGATCCATGAAAATGTCAATATATTGAAATATCTATGAATATTCACTAAATTTATTTTCACTCCTTGGCTTTAATTTATCTTTATGGAGCATCCAGGATATCTAACAGACATCCAGGTAACAACAAATTCTTTTCACCAGAATCAGTTGGAATGTTATCAGTTTAAAGATCCAGTATGGCGTGCTGCGGTTCATGGGGTCGCAAAGAGTAGGACACGACTGAGCAACTGAACCGAACTGAACTGAATGTTGCTATATAGAATGTCAAGTCAATCAAAATGCTATAGACTGTAACAGGCAGATAGCAGGATAGGTAAAATAATCTTGAAGGTAAGACAGTGATGTGCTCTTCTCTTTTATATTCCATTGGAAGACAAATTGCTTTTGACTCTCCCTGCTGAGTATTTGAAATAATACATTTATAAAATCAGTGATTGCATATTTAAATAAATCAGTAGCTGCATATTTCATTGACTTATTCTGGTGAAGACCCCATATCCAGCAGAGTGAATCAGTGAGGACAAGACTTCGTTGTGTAGGTAAACCCCATCATTTGCTTTGACCCATTTGACTTTCACAGACAGCCAATAGGTGAAGACACAGAAATGCACTGGTGTGAGAAGAACTGCTATCTTTAAGTAGCTCAATGGTCTGTTGTAGGCAAGGGCTGATGAGAAGAGATGTTGGAGAACTTGGTTTCCCGATGGTAATGGACTTTTGATAAGATTTAAAAAAAAATGGAGGTCAGGTGCCGGTACTTAATCAGATAAAGCCAAATGAATTCAATTATTTTAATAAGCAGAGATACAAAACTGAAAGAATGGCTTGACCCACAGGGCTTGACCCAAATAGCTATGGAGATATTTAATAGAACATGGACTTCCCAGGAGTAAGAAACATGGACAGTCAAAAAGGATAATGCTATGTATAAAACACAAAATGCATTCAGATAGTTGATCAGGAGGCAAGAGGCAGCACTGCCAATAAACTGGCATAAACGTTTGCCCTATTTTTAAGCTTGAACCACTAAGAAGCTCAGAAACCCACTGACTGAAGGGAAGCCTGACTCTGAGAAAGGATGCTGAAACACTGTAGCAAGCATGCACAATAATAATTCCTCTTTTTGTTCCACAAAGTATCCTACAGATAATTACTCAGGCAAAAATACATGAGTAAAAAGGAAATACCAAAACATATTACTGGATACTGGATTTAAGGACTCACAAAGCGTTATCATTTCACCCTTATTAGAGTAGGAGTTTACAGTACTTAAGTGATAAATGGAGCCTAGTTCTGGGTCCAATTCACAGTGAATGTAGTGGATCTATGGGTGTACTTGATGGCACTTTTCCCCGTGCCTGAATATGTAATTGGAATGGGCACACTTGTAAAGTGGCAGAATGACTACATTGGTTGCTTGGTCTATTGAATGAGAACTATTAGAGAGGGGATCAATATTGAAACTGAGTTTTTACTTGGCTAAAAAAAGTAAAAATAATAATTTTATCCTTACAGGAAGGCAATGCTTACTGCCTCCTTAAATTACTTTATGCAGGCACAGTGATCTCCTCCAGATCTTCACTTAACTCACCACATTGGCACGAAGAAAAACCTAGCAGATCCCTATTGAGCAAGAGGACCATTCTGTGCTTCACGCCAGAAGTACAATTATACACAAGGATAAAATTATCTATCTTCTGCTCTTTCCTTTCATAATATTTTCCGAACATCTGCATTTTGAGTATATATCTGAAGTGTGTAAAAACATGGAGGGTTTTCACCAGACATACAGTGGGTGGAGGACAAACAAAATGAAATGTTAAGAACATGTTACATCAGAGGAAATTTTAGCTTTTCTAGTGCACAACCAAATATGCTCTCCAAAGTAGACAATCTTATAACATCCTTTGCCTTACACTATTAAGAAAAAATCATAATATCTAGAAGACCTCTTTGGGTACTAGAAGTAATAATATATTCTACACTTGAGAATACTACCTCTACCAATTTATGTGTAGGGAAAGACAACCTAACTTTAAATATTGCCTAAAGGAAAAAATGATTCTGCTATGGGTGTAGTCCATAGTGTAAACAGACCAGTTTCTTGGGCCAAAGTATCAGCCAAACACTATGGTTATAGAAGAATCTGTGATGAGATATGGTACCATGTGGGGATGATGGAAACATCCAAGACGAGAATCACAAAGTATATCTCTAGGGTATTGGAGCAAAGCCATGTCATCTGCAGTGGAAAGGTTTGTATCATTAAAAACACAATCTCCTGACAGTATACTGGACTCGACATAAAATATCAAGTGGACATGATACTAGAGTGGTATGCTCATGAGCTGAATTCTGTCACACCCACTGCATCAAAAGATATGATAATTTCAGTAGCAGTACATCATAAGATAAAAGTGGTACATCTATAGTCAAGCATGTGAAAAAGAGGGCACAAGCAAGATTCATATTTAGGTGACCCAAATTACCATGTTATCCTCAAAATTTCCACAAACAATTTCCCCTCAAGTCACACTTATGACCATATGGAGTTGGTATGGATGACAAACTGACAAAGGAAGAAAGTAGCTGAGCTTGGTTCATGCATTGGTCAGCTCAGGATGTGGCTTCAAGTTAAAAATGGACTGCATCACTATAGCCTTACATAAGAGTGCCTCAAAAATTCAATAGTGGGGTTAATTCTTTCAATGAAGAGAGCTTTGGGAAGTCTATCTGGTCTCTAATGTTTATGGAAAGAGAACTGTCCAGAATTAAGTGAAGTGAAGTCGCTCAGTCATGTCCGACTCTTTGCGACCCCATGGGCTATAGCCTACCAGGCTTCTCCGTCCATGGGATTTTCCAGGCAAGAGTACTGGAGTGGGTTGCATTAAGACTATATATAAATATCAGTTCAGTTCAGTTGCTCAGTCATGTCCAACTCTTTCCGACCCCATGGACTGCAGCATGCCAGCTTTCCTGTCCATCACCAACTCTTGGAGCTTGCTTAAACTCATGTCCATCAAGGCAGTGATGCCATCCAACTATCTCATCCTCTGTCATCCCTTTCTCCTCCATTTATAAATATACCGAGTATGTTTATGTACTCATGAGAACTGGCAAACAGATGTGTAGAACAAAGAATGGAAAAGCAGGAACATATGAATGCACATATGGGGATAGGAAAAAATTGAAATAAATTTGTATTGAACATAAACTCCCACAAAAACACCATTTACCATAGGAAAGCATTAAATGGCCAGTAGAAAGAATTATAATACCCAATCAGTTACAACAGGCAAAATGGGTGCATGATAATGTCCTTTCCTTAGGGAAAGACCTCACCCAAGGAAAGGACACTCATGTGTATGCCCAACCACTTTGCCTCAAAACTGAGCAACTTTTAATAGGCATTCTAGTTTCAGAGATCTCCATAGCAACAGTTTAAACCTTTGTTGCCACTGCGTCATAATTTGGCTCAGAGGTACTGCTCTCAGATCAGTCCCCAATTATATTTTTTCATAAAAATTTGAGTATTTCCCATTTATTCAGTAAATCTAAAGCATATCTTTACAATTATTTTTCTAGATAATCAATGTCTTTCTGGCAATTTAGCTCACTTTTATTGTTCTTTTCTTATTATTCTGTCTTCTTTTTTTAAAAGAGGCAATATTCCTTTATCTTCTATGTGTTTTCAGTGAGCATTTGAGATTTCTTTATGTAATATATTTTCTGTCATGAATTAGATATTCAGAATAATCTTTAAATCTTAATCTTCATGATAAAATGTATTTTGTGCATCAAAGTGTAAGGGAAACCTACAGAATCGGAATATATTTACAAATCATTTATCAAATAAGTGGTTAATATGAAAATGTATAAAGAACTACTATAACTAAACTGCAAACATAACCTGATTAAAAAATGGGCAAATAAATACACAATTCTCCAAAGATGAACAAATAGGTAACAAACATATGAAAATATGTTGAGTATCACTAATAATGATGAAAATGCAAATCAAAACCATAATTATATATCACTTCACACCTTTAAGGATGGCCACTATCAAAAAAATAAATTTATAAATAATGAATGCTGGTGGGAATGGCAAGAAATTAGAACTCTTGTGCACTATTAATGGAAATGTAAAATGGCGCAGCCACTGTGCAAAACTACATGGTGATTTCTCAAAAAATTAAACATAGAATTATCATATGGCCCAGCATATTTTTCAGCCTTATAAAGGGAAGTTAATTCTGGTATAAGTGACTACATGGATAAACCCCAAGGACAGTATGCTAAATAATATGAGCCAGTTACAAAGACACAATTATTTTTAAAGTATGAGTATATTTGCATTAACAGGTTGTTAATTAATAGTTGTATGTGAAATTAGATTCTAGGTATCTTAAAAAAAAAAAAAAGCCCCTTAGAGTGCTTGAATCATGCAGGATGCTGAGTAATTGTTTGCTAGGCAGGGCTATCCGTATATTATAGGAACCTCTAGAATCTCTGGTTTCTGTACAATAAATGCCAAGACACAATTTCTGTGTCAACTCAACCATCCCCACAGGTTTCCCATAAGCCCTCCTGCTGGATATACTACCCAACTGAAAACCTCTTCTCTCTCATTTTGTGCATCATAATCTACTAAGAGTGTATGTCCATTGTCTGACTCTTAAAAAAACTGAAAAAAAAAATCTGAAAAGAGATAGCTGTCACTCTGGATTTTATATCTCCGTGAACTCTCATTAACACCTAACCCATGGCTGAATTTCAATAAATAATTTGTTGTTCAGTTTCCAAGTTGTGTCTGACTGTTTTGCGACCCCATGGGCTGTAGCCCACCTGGCTCCTCTATCCATGGTATTTCCCAGGCAAAAATACTGGATGGGGGGGTTCCATTTCCTTCTCCAGGGGATCTTCCCACAGCTCCTGCATTGGCGATCAAACCCACAGCTCCTGCATTGGCGATCAAACCCACAGCTCCTGCATTGGCGGGTAGATTCTTTACTAGTAAGCCACCTGGGAAACCCTAACCTATAGCTGAATCTCAGTGAATATGTACTGAATGATAATAATTTAAAGAAATGAATTGCATAAGTACCTTCCAGAGTCATCTAAAAGATCAGATGTCAGTTAACGATAATGATCTTTGGATTCTTCAGGTCCACATTGTATAGATTTGCATTCAGAATCTGTGGCAAAGTTGAACCTTCCATTCAAATTTGTCAAATTTTACATCTAGTTGCTTTCTCTTTTCCCATTAAGACATTACTAAGTTTCCATTTTGTTTCCTGAATCTCAAGTTAAGGAAATAAATTTACAGAAAAGTTTAATTTGCTTTATTAAATTCTCTTTTATAAATTTTTAAAGATAATGCCAATAATGCCAGGATAGATACCTGAGATGATTTGGCCTGAATTTTCTCCTTCATCACCAAAGACTAAATAAAAACTATTTTTTTTATAATTATCACGTTCAATATATTCTTTGTATGATACATGATTTAAAATTTCTATTATAAAAGCCTTGTATACATAGGAAAATCTCATTATATTTCCTTAGTTGTAATTACAAAAAGCATCCAGTCATGAAAATATTTCAGTGACATCAAAGTATAATGCAGGAAACTGTATGTATGAAAACTATGTTTTAATAAATTCTTTAATGTGCCAAAATTATAAAGAAAATATGGAACCTCCTATTCAAATTTGTCAGATAAAATTTATTACAAGAATTTTTAATTTGAATTTATTTTAAAAGTTTGTACAGTGAGGTCTCTGCTTTCTTTCTTTATATTGAGTACAATGGCACTTCATTTAGTCTATGTTCAGTAAGTTGCTAAATAAAATACATTATTTTAGATATGAGGCATAAATGGCCCTATGTTACAGTGAATTTTCTTCTGATACCTGATAAAGAAATAACTTATCTGACTGAGAAACATTCTGCCACGTGGTCTCAGATATGAATACATATGCCAAACATTGAAACAAGGTTGTTCTAGAGGTTAATAAAATGTCTTCTAAAGATAGTTTACAGAATTTTTTCCATCTCTATAACCTAGGTTATTAAAGTTGTAAGTAAATAAAGGTTTCACGAAGGCACCTCTGGTATTATGTATCATCCTGGAAGTTAGGATCAGTTAAGGTTTCATTCTGAAACTGCCTGAATGCTGTAGCTGGGTTATCAGTGGCAGGATGAGACTTCACATCTCTCCCGGGTGTAGCTGACTCCAGTTGATTCTGGCAGATGTAGATATGGCGTATCTCTTTTATACTGTCTTTGTCAGTCACTGCTGCTCTCTTATCTAGTTTAATTTCCTATTTTTATATTTGTGTGTCACAGTGATTTTATCTCCAAGGGAAAAAAAGTTTAGAATGTAATAAGGTTATGTTCACTATCTAGGTGAGGTTATATTGGCCACTCTGATGGAAATTTGAACAGTTTCAGTATTTACCAATGTACTGTCAGGCTGATTACAAGTTTATATCATTTGTAAAAATCAAAAGTATATTTTACCCCTGGGGAAGTACAGGTAACTACAGATTTATCTTAATGTGTATGATGTTTACATAGCAATGCTTAGAATATAAGTAACTTGCAAAACATCAAAATGTTTTATATTCTGACATTTTTATTTCATTAATATAATTTTGAACTGAGTTGAGATATAGAAACTTGTGATTCTTTTTCTTCATATATCTCCTCCCTTTTGAACCTCCTTCCCATCTCCCTCCTATCCCACGCCTCTAGATTGGTTCAGAGCCCCTGTTTGAGTTTCCTGAGCCATACAGCAAATTCCCATTGGCTCTCTATTTTACACATGGTAAGTTTCCATGTTACTCTCTTCATACACCTCACCTTCTCCTCCCCTCTCCCCATGTCCATAAGTCTGTTCTCTATGTCTGTTACTCTATTGCTGCCCTGCAAATAAATTCTTCAGTACCATTTTTCTAGATTCCACATATATGTGTTAGTATATGATATTTGTCTTTCTCTTTCTGACTTACTTCACTCTGTATAATAGGCTCTAGGTTCATCCATCTCATTGGAGCTGACTCAATGCATTCATTCTTATGGCTGAACAGTATTCCATTGTGTATATGTACCACAACTTCTCTATCCATTCATCTGTCAAAGGACATCTAGGATGCTTCCATGTTCTAGCTATTGTAAACAGTGCTGCAATGAACAATTGGATACATGTGTCTTTTTCAATTTTCATTTCCTCAGGGTATATGCCTAGAAGTGGGATTACTGGGTCATATGGTGCTTTTATTCCTAGTTTTTAAAGGAATCTCTATACTGTCTTCCATAGTGGCTGTATCAATTACATTCTCACAAGGAGTACTAGAGCATTCATGATTATTTTCTGAACTAATATTTTAAATGCTATTTCTCATTTTCTCTTTCTCAATAAATTATTTAATACAGTAAGTTTCAAAAATGAAATTTATATTTACATCAAAGGAAAAACAACAAAATTATGGTTTTATGAGGGATCATTAGCTTTAAATAGAATACACTATTGTATTTAAAATAGAAAAACTAAATATTGGTTAAATTATAGTTGCAAAGTATGTTTGAAACAATAATATAAATTAATATTTAAACAGTTACTGTAAATTTTGAGATCAATAACAATAAAAATGTGAAATGAATATTAACAAATATTTTATATTTAATGACATTATATTTAACAAGCCATCTACATGCTACACTTACTTGTAATTAAAGAAATATGAATAAAACAATAGTACAAAGTGAAATTTTAATGTAAAGAAAGTGAAAGAAAGTGAAGTCACTCAGTCATGTCTGACTCTCTGTGACCCCATGGACTGTAGCCTACTGGGTTCCTCTGTCCATGGGATTTTCCAGGCAAGAATACTGGAGTGGGTTGCCATTTCCTTCTCCAGGAGATCTTCCCAACCCAGGGATTGAACCCGGGTCTCCCACATTGTAGGCAGATACTTTACCGTCTGAGCCACCAGGGAATTCCCAAATGTAAATTTGGCAACAAAAATAATAATATGTAAAAATTAAAAAATGAGTTTTATAGAATTAAAGTTATAAATGCATGAATAATACCCAAATTGCTATATCCTCTTTACAGGATGATTCTGTAATATATATTTAAATAAAAATACACATGCATTTGAATGATAAATTCCACTTTATGTCTTTAACTCTATTCGCATAATCCCACTTATGCCAAAAGAAAAAACCATGTTGATATGTGTATTGCAACAGTACAATATTGTTTTTACTTCCCAAATCAGGAAATAAACCAAAAAGCCCATCAATAAGAGTCTAACTATAAATTATATTTCACTTCATCAAAGACATTATTGCTTGTGTTCATGCTCAGTCACGCCTTACTCTTTGCAACCCCATGGGCTGTAGCCCACCAGATTCCTCTGTCCACGGAATTTTCCAGGCAAGAATACTGGAGTGGATAGCCATTTCCTTCTCCAGGGGATCTTCCCAACCTGAAAACTGAACCCATGTCTCTTGAATCTCCTGCACTGGCAGGGGGATTTTTGAAAACTAGAACCAGCTGGAAAGCTACTTAGCCAATTATACAAAAAATAGGCTATCATTATATGTGACATATATATTGATTATATATATATATATGTATGTGTGTATATATATCTTCATAGATATTAAAAAGTATCTCTAAATCAATGAAGTATGATATATAGTGAAAGGTCAAAGGATAATATAAAATATTAAAGAGTATTATAAACACAGCACACTGGAAGGATCCTAAAAGGTTTTCATGAAAGAAAAATGAGTTCAGAATACTGTGAATGATTGTTCCCTTATATATATATATACACATACATACATGCATTTGGATAGTTTAGAAAAGGCAGAGGACCAGAAATCAAATGGCCAACATCTATTAGATCATAGAGGAAGCAAGGAAATTCCAGAAGAACCTCTGCTTCATTGACTATGCTAAAGCCTTTGACCATGTGGATCACAACAAACAGGGGGAAATTCTTAAAGAAATGGTAATACCAGACCACCTTACCTGTCTCCTGAGAAACTTGTATGTGGGTCAAGAAGTAACAGTTAGAACTGGATATGGAACTGCTGACTGTGTACAAAATTGAGAAAGGAATCTGAAAGGCTATACATTGTCACCCTGTTTACTTAACTTTCATGCAGAGTACATCAGGCAAAATGCTTGGCTGGATAAATCATAAGTTGGAGTCAAGATTGCCAGGAGAATTATCAACAACCTCAGATATGCAGTTGATAACCACTCTAATGGCAGAAAGTGGAGAGGAACTAAGAGCCTCTTGATAAGTGTGAAAGATGAGAGTGAAAAAGATGGCTTAAAACTAAACATTCAAAAAACTAAGATCATGGCACCTGGTCCTATCACTTCATGGCAAATAGAAGGGGAAACAATGGAAACAGTGGCAGATTTTATTTTCCTGGGCTCCAAAATCACTGCAGATGGTGACTGTAGCCACAAAATTAAAAGACACTTGCTCCTTGGAAGGAAAGCTACAACAAACCTACACAGCATATTAAAAAGCAGAAACATCCATCTTTGCCAATAAAAGTCCATACAGCCAAGGCTATGGTTTTCCTGTAATTGTGTACAGGTGTGAGAATTGGGCAATAAAGAAGGCTGAGCACCAAAGAATGGACATTTTCAAATTGTGGTGCTGAAGAAGACTCTTGAGGGTCCTTTGGACTGCAAAAGAGACCAAAACCAGTCAATCCTAAAGAAAATCAACCATGAGAATTCATTGAAAGGACTAATGGTGAAGCTCCAATACTTTGGACACCTAATGTAAAGAGTCGACTCATTGGAAAAGACCCTGATGCTGGAAAAGATAGAAGGCAAAAAGAGAAAGAGGCAGCACAGGATGAGATGGTTACATAACATCATCTACTCAATGGACATTAATTTGAGCAAACTCCAGGTGATAGCGGAGAATGGGGAGCCCAGTGTGCTGCAGTCTTTGGGGTCGCAGAGTTGGACACAACTTAGCGACTGAACAAACAAAAAACGTAAACAATTTTTGATGTAAGTGAAAAAAAAACTTAATCAGAGCTTTCCTTTTGAAAAGTCATTTTACAGTTCATTGGATAGATGAGTGTAGCAAAATTTATTTTATTAACAATAATATGTACTATGGTGTATATTTTTATATTTTCTTTATGGTTAAAGGACTCCTGAAACAACCATTTTCTCACTTTGATCTCAGATTTTTACTCTTCCTTAGACAACAACTTTCACTTCAGTAATTTCTTCTTTTACATACCTCCATATTTTTAACATGTATACTATGATGTGTTTGTGGTCCCCCAAAATTTGTATTTTGAAACTTATTGCCATATATTATGGCATTAAGAAATTAGGTCTCTGGAAATTGTTTAGGTCATGAGGGCGGAGCCTTCATTAATGGGAGATTCACATGTCGGTATCCGTGATTTTTAATCCTTTACTCTAGGAAGGAACTCTTCTCCAGGAAACTGAGCAATCCATGCTGAACACCTCTTGGGCGGGTGGGTGGGTAGATGGTTATGAACATTTGGGAGATTTAGTCCTTTCATTTCTAGTTTGATACATCTACTATCTCTGATAATATCTTTCCTGAAAGTAATCTTCAGCCTTCTACTGAAATGGGATGGGTATTGCTATGCCTACTTCGCAGGATGATTTGGAAGGAATATCTGAAAACCTCTAGCTGCTTTTTATAATCAATTTAGAATCAATAATTTGACTTTAAATGTTATTTCTGTTTTCTTTCTTGAATGTGTCTGAGCACTCCAGTTTTTGAGAATTCTGGGATTTGGGTAATATGATTTGTCCTGGAATCTTTCCACTTGAAACTCATTGTTTCATCTGCCTCTATTTAATTTAATTAATTACCACTGTTGCCTCTGCTCCTGAGACTTCATTATTCTATTTTCTCTTCTTGCAGTTGGCTTTCAGTTACTTATATTATTTCATCATTTGATGAAATAAAATCTTTTTATTTTCATTTTAGTAGTTCTCAAAGCTATCAGAAGTAAAGTTTGCTTTAATTCCTCCATGATTAACTGAGAGCTACACATACTATTTTTTTTTTCTGGGTTTTCATAGAGTATTGAGTTTTCTGCACCCTGTCCTCAACTTATTCATTCATTCACTTATTCATTTTCTATTGAGATGTAATGAACATATAATATCATGTTAGTTTCAGGTAAGCAACATTATGATTCAATATTTGTATACATTCAGAAATGATCATGACAATAAGTATAATCACCATCCATCACCATACATCAGTTCAATTCATTTCAGTTCAGTCGCTCAGTTGTGTCTGACTCTTTGCAACCCCATGAACCGCAGCATGCCAGGGCTCCCTGTCCATCACCAACTCCCAGAGTCTACCCAAACCTATGTCCATTGAGTCAGTGATGCCATCCAACCATCTCATCCTCTGTCGTCCCCTTCTCCTCCTGCCCTCAATCTTTCCCAGCATCAGGGTCTTTTCAAATGAGTCAGCTCTTCGTATCAGGTGACCAAAGTATTGGAGTTTCAGCTTCAACATCAGTCCTTCAAGTGAACACCCAGGACTCATCTCCTCTAGGATGCACTGGTTGCAACTCCTTGCAGTCCAAGGGGCTCTCAAGAGTCTTCTCCAACACCACAATTAAAAAGCATCAATTCTTCAGTTCTCAGCTTTCTTTATAGGCCAACTCTCACATCAATACATGACTACTGGATAAACCATAGCCTTAACTAGATGGACCTTTGCTGACAAAGTAATGTCTCTGCTTTTTAATATGCTGTCTAGGTTGATCATAACTTTCCTTCCAAGGAGTAAGCATCTTTTAATTTCATGGCTGCAATAACTATCTGCAGTGATTTTCAAGCCCAGAAAAATAAAGTCAGCCACTGTTTCCACTGTTTCCCCATCTATTTGCCATGAAGTGATGGGACCAGATGCCATGATCTTAGCTTTCTGAATGCTGAGCTTTAAACCAACTTTTTCACTCTCCTCTTTCACTTTCATCAAGAGGCTCTTTAGCTCTTCTTCACTTTCTGCCATAAGGGTGGTGTCATCTGCATATCTGAGGTTATTGGTATTTCTCCCAGCAATCTTGATTCCAGCTTGTGCTTCCTCCAGCCCAGCATTTCTCATGATGTATTCTGCATATAAGTTAAATAAGCAGGGTGACCATATACAGCCTTGACGTACCCCTTTTCCTATTTGGAACCAGTCTGTTGTTCCATGTCCAGTTCTAAGTGTTGCTTCCTGACCTACATACAGATTTCTCAAGAGGCAGGTCAGGTGGTCTGGTATTCCCATCTCTTTCAGAATTTTCCACAGTTTATTGTGGAAATACATTATTTTGCTTGTGATGAGGACTTTTAGGATTTACTCTCTAAGCAACTTTGAATTATGCAATACAGTGCTATCCACATAGCATACTGTATTAAATTTCAATATATTGATACAAAGTAAGGTAAATAAAGTAAGAAATTATTGAATTGTTAAGCAAAGATCAACAAAAATAGTTTCTGTATATGTTTCATTTTCATTATATTCTAACTATATTTGAAAAATATATTCAATAAATGAAGAGAAAAATAGTGATTTAGTTAAGGGAAATTGCAAGTAGGATATTTTATGATTTTCAATACTTAGGAATGTCTGTTCTTATACTGGTCACTTACGATTCATGAAGTAAATTAATTAATCTGTTTTAATAATGAAGGAATTTAGACAGGTCCATCTAGTCGAAGCTATGGTTTTTCCAGTGGTCATGTATGGATGTGAGAGTTGGACTGTGAATAAAGCTGAACGCCGAAAAATTGATGCTTTTGAACTGTGGTATTGGAGAAGACTCTTGAGAGTCCCTTGCACTGCAAGGAGATCCAACCAGTCCAACCTAAAGGAAATCAATCGTGAATGTTCACTGGAAGGACTGATGTTGAAGCTGAAACTCCAATACTTTGGCCACCTGATGCGAAGAACTAACTCATTGGAAAAGACCCTGATGTTGGGAAAGATTGAAGGCAGGAGGAGAAGGGAATGACAGAGGATGAGATGGCTAGATGCCATCACCGACTTGCAGGACATGAATTTGAGCAAGCTCCAGGAGTTGATGATGGACAGGGAAGCCTGGCC
This sequence comes from Cervus canadensis, assembly GCF_019320065.1. Taxonomy (NCBI): domain Eukaryota; kingdom Metazoa; phylum Chordata; class Mammalia; order Artiodactyla; family Cervidae; genus Cervus; species Cervus canadensis. The sequence continues at coordinate 26,854,667 of NC_057394.1, forward strand.
TGCTGCAGTCCATGGGGTTGCAAAGAGTCAGGCACATGACTGAGCAACTGAACTGAATTGGATTTAGACAGAAAAATCTTTAGAGTTCAGATTAAAAATATTAACTGAAAAAAAAATTAAAAAAAAATATTGAGTTTCTACTAGTGATTCAATTATCCACTGAACTCTCAAAGAACAAAATTTATGTACTGCCTTTCTCTTAAGGAGGTCATTCAATGGGCAAACAAATACAACATAATTTCAAAATATTATGTGAAGCAATATGATAAACATACAAAGGATATAAAAAATAGATACCATATTTATGGTAGTACTGTCCTTAATATATCATGCATATGGTACAATTCAGTTGTTGTTCACTTGCTAAGTTGAAGAAGTTGAAATGCAAGCGACAAGACTGCTCATTGCATCATTAATACAGATTTCCTTGTTGCCGTGACGCGCATGCCAGACGCTCAGTTGCTTCAGTACTGGAGTGGTTTGCCGTGCCCTTCTCCAGAGGATCTTTCCAACCCAGGGATCTTACCCACATCTCCTCCAACTCCTGCATTGCAGGCCAATTCTTTACCGCTGAGCTACTAGGGAAGCCCAGGACAGGGAAGCTCAGTTAGAAGGGGGAGGGTATGCATAGGAATGTTAGCTTCTTTCAAATGAAAATTTAACAGATGTCTAGCAAAGTCCTTCCCTTTTGTTATTCCACTATTTATCACTTTGTTACTCAATAACATTTCCATGGTGACTGGAATCTAGTCATGCAATGTCATGGTAGCTGCCATGACCTTCCCTGTGGGCAGCAGTTGGGAAAGGGTTATTTTTGTAACATTACTCATACAGATCTTCCAAACTCTAGTTAAAAACTTGTGCATATTAAATCCAGATACTCAACACAATGTATAGGTATTAATACTTTCTGAATTACTTCATAACTGTTACACAGTCTATCAATCTTTTCTTCCACTTTATCAGTCCTCATGACACACTTTCTCTCCATTAAACAATCTAATAATGAAGATCTGTTAAGTGTAACAAGCAAAGTGTATACATGGCACTGATATTGGTTTTTGTATTTACAAAAAGCCAACTAGATGAGAAAGAAAGGAATATACACCAGAATTTCAGTTTTACAATAGTGATATATGTATATGACTGCATTATACATTGTTTTGGAGATACATTGTTTAAAATTATCCCACAATATTTTATTCTTTATTCATCTTTATAAAGCCTTTTTTTTAGTGGATTCTCATACTATCACTTTACAAAATATTACTTTTTGCTTAACTTTTCCAAACCAGCATCTTTTGTTTGTATACACAAGGAAATCTCCTGGCATTCGTGGTTTCCACTTTAAAAACTCAATATTGAATTTGCATTTTTTTTTTATTGTGGGTATCCTATAGCTTATATTTACCTGAAATAAATTCTGTGGGTTATTTTTGCTGCTAGAAAGACTGCTGTGATTTGCCTTAACTGGCAGTGATTTTTATTGTCAAACACCTGCATAGGAAACACCTGCAGTTACCTGCCTTTGGAAAGTAATAGACTTTTAAGCAGAAACTCTAGGGGTAAGCAGGAGGATTTCCAAAGTGCAGATGACTAATCAAAGGGGAAAGAGACTTTTAAACAGGATAACACCTATTATATTTTTATTTCTTTACCCAGATATAGACTGTGGATTATTTTGTAAAATACCAGCAATAAAGCTGCAAATAAGCAAATGTAATAACACAGTGTGATGATCTTGAAAAATGTTTAGGAATTATTAATATAAATTTTGTCTTGACGAATGTATACTATGGACAATTTCTTGGTTATCAATCATATCTAGATCCCTGGACTTTTTACACATTCACATTTAAATCCAAATTTGAAACTAGAAAAACCAGTGTAAATTATAAATTGAATGTTTAATAAAACCATTAATATAACCTAAAGCAAAACCTTTCAAAGCCAGCACATATAATACATTAAAAATAACTCACTGAGAGTGGGGGAAAGAAAGTTAATTTTAAGGTACAAAAAGGAACTTTGTAGACTTCAAAACACAGATATCATCTCTATTATATCCTGACTAAATACTTTACTAATTTTGTGATAATGAAAGAATATCACTAGAGATATTGAGTTCATGTGTCACAACAATGAAAGTATTACTAAGTTTAATATACTTAGCATATATTTAATCAGGTTGAAGAAAACAGAATTCTTTCCTCTAAATACAATAGACTAAAACAAACAGCATATATTGTGAAAATAACCCTCCAGCAAGATTTACTCCAGGGAAACCTTCCTTCTGTAGGCAGCTTATCCTAGTATCTGGCTTGTAGCCTTGAAATATAATTTACAGATCAGCCTTTTAATTGGATATGATTTAAAAAAGAGTAAACTCCGGGAGTTGGTGATGGACAGGGAGGCCTGGCGTGCTGCGACTCATGGGGTCGCAAAGAGTCCGACACAACTGAGTGACTGAACTGAACTGAACTGAAAAAAGTGTGCTAAACAGAACATTTCTTAAAATAATTCATTCTTCTTTAAAAACAGAACCACAAGATGAACTCTTGCTCTGAGCATATGATCAACATTCTAATAATCAATATGAGAATTAACTCTTACAAATCTTATAATGAAATACAGGGTAGGTCACCATCAACATGTAATAAATTTTGATATGTTCTTGAATAAACTCACAGTGACAAGAGGATAAACACATTTCTCTATATTCTAAAATATTTACATGCCTTTTGTCTAATCTATGTTTTAGCACCTCCTTAGATTACTAGGGCTAGGGAACATGTAACCCAGTGCTAGTATACATAAAGAAACATACTGAATTAGAAATCAATTCTGTATCATCTATTTGGTTAACAGGCAGAATTATATAATCTTCATACATCAGTCAAGAATACTATTTGTATATTAAGATAAGCTATAATATACTATAACCTGTATACAATATTTTATAAACAAATATTTGTATACAAAGTATATAATACATTTTTTATTGTATACAAAATATACCATACTTTGGCCACCTGATGCAAATACCTGACTCCTTAGAAAGGACCCTGATGCTGGGAAAGATTGAAGGCAGGAAGAAAAGGGGACGACAAAGGATGAGATGGTTGGATGGCATCACTGACTCGATGGAAATTAGTTTGCATAAGCTCCGGGAGTTGGTGATGGACAGGGAGGCCTGGCGTGCTGTGGTCTACGGTGTCACAGAGTCGGACATGACTGAGTGAACTGAACTGAGCTGAATTGATAACATACTATTCATACTGCTATATATACCATAAACTCAAATTTTCACTGTAATATACTGTACACCATAGCATATATTATACAGTGAAGGTGGCACTAGTGGTAAAGAAGCCACCTGCCAATACAGGAGACCTAAGAGATGGGCTCATTCCCTGGGTTGAAAAGATTCTCTGGAGGAAGGAATAGCAACCTACTGCAGTGTTCTTTCCTGGAGAATCACATGGACAGTGGAGCCTGGAAGGGTACAGTCCACAGGGTCTCACACAGTTGGACACAACTAAAGCAAGTTAGCACACACACGTACTATATACTATATATATAGTATGCATGTAGCATATACTATAAAGTATGCTATATACACCATTACTATATATCTTGGTGCATACACCAGTGGGATGAGTACTACTTGGGAGCATTTAGAAATGCAGAATCTCAGCCTAATTTCAGATCTACTGAAGTATAATCTGCATTTTTAACAAAGTCTTTTGGTGATTCATATGCATAATAAACTTTGAGAAGCAGAAGCATACATTCGGCAATAAAATCTTGAGCCTGCAAGGTATACTTTATTTCTCAAAAGCAAATATACAATGCTTTTTCACTGTAGTGTTCTAGGTGAGAGAGGATGATATAAAAACTATGCATGGGCATTTTTATTATACATGCAATCCTTGCAATGCACTTATCAAAATAAAACTAGTTTCTGGTTGTTGTGGGGATTATTTGTGGATATAGAGCAAAAAGCAAATTTTGATTGTGTTATTGTTATTAGTTTTGAGGTGTGGAAAATATAAGACATGCTAAATTTTAATTGAGAAATATGTTTGAGACTGATGGTGCATGCATGCTAAGTCACTTCAGTCATATCCAACTCTGCGACCCCATCGGCTGTAGCCCATCAGGCTCCTCTGTCCATGCAACTATCCAGGCAAGAATACTGGAGTGGGTTGCTATTTCCTACTCCAGAGAGTGATGCACTTCTAGTTAAAAACATTGGGTGGAGAGGGAGGTGGGAGGGGGGATCGGGATGGGGAATACGTGTAAATCTATGGCTGATTCATATCAATGTATGACAAAACCCACTGAAATGTTGTGAAGTAATTAGCCTCCAACTAATAAAACAAACAAACAAACAAAAAAATATGTATTTCACCTTTATTTAGAATAGCAAAATGGGAACAGCCTGTAATTGAAACTAAAAGAGAAGACAAGCTGTAAGTCACTTACACTCCAAACAAGAGAACAGTCATAGTGACTTTAGATTTTTTGCATAACTTTATAATTGCTAGCCACTCTAATTTTATTTGAGTTAGTTTGATATACTTGAATGATTTTAAATTGACTATATCACGGGCTAGCAAACCATGGCCCTCAGGCCAATTCCGGCCAGCGGCCGTTTTTAGTATTTAAGGTTTTGCTGATCTTATATGTGTTGTCTACGGCTCCTTTTGAATTACAAAAACAAACTTGAGTAGTTGAAATAGAGACTGTATGATCTCTGAAGGCTAAAATATATACTTTCCTGTACAGAAAAAAAAATTGTTGACCTATATGAGAAATTCAAATTATCTTCATTTTAGAACATTTCCTTTTCACTGTTTCAGTATCTAAATATCTTTCCTAAATATCTGTCTTAGGTTACCTTCATAAACTTCTGATGGAACTCTACAAATGAATGATGTTTAAGGACAAAAGATACTATAGGTACATCATTGTGTCTCTAAAAATACTGTTGTGTATCTGCCATTTAAAGGATCACAAGCAAACATGTTGTTGTTCAGTTGCTAAGTTCTGTCCAACTCTTAGCAACGCCATGGACTGCTACATGCCAGGCTTCCCTGTCCTTCACTACCTCCAAGAATGTGCTCAAGTTCATGTTCATTAAGTCAGCTGATGCTATCTAACCATCTTATACTCAGCCGCCCTCTTTTTCTTTTGCCTAAATCTTTCCCAGCATCAGAGTGTTTTTCAATGAGTCAGCTTTTTGCAAAGTATTAGAGCTTCAGCTTTAGCATCAGCCCTTCTAATGAATATTCAGGGTTGATTTCTTTAGGATTGACTGATTTGATCTCCTTGCTGTCCAAGGGACTCTCAAGAGTCTTTTATAGCACTACAATTCAAAAGCACTAATTCTTTGACCTTCAGCCTCCTTTCAGATCTATATATGACTATGGGAAAAACCATAGCTTTGACCATATAGATCTTTGTCAGCAAAATGATATTTCAATTTTTAATATGCTGTCTAGGTTTGTCAGACAAGGTTCGATGCTGTAAAGAGCAATATTGCATAGGAACCTGGAATGTTAGGCCCATGACAAGGCAAATTGGAAGTGGTCAAACAGGAGATGGCAAGAATGAACATCTACATTCTAGGAATCAGCGAACTAAGATGGACTGGAATGGGTGAATTAAACTCAGATGACCATTATATCTACTACTGTGGGAAGGAATCCCTTAGAAGAAATGGAGTAGCCATCATAGTCAACAAAAGAGTCCAAAATGCAGTACTTGGATGCAATCTCAAAAATGACAAAATGATCTCTGTTCGTTTCCAAGGCAAACCATTCAATATCACGTAATCCAAGTCTATGCTCCCACCAGTAATGCTTAAGAAGCTGAAGTAGTACGGTTCTATGAAAACCTACAAGACCTGCTAGAACTAACGCCCCCAAAAGATGTCCTTTTCATTACAGGGGACTAGAATGCAAAAGTAGGAAGTCAAGAAACACCTGGAGTAACAGGCAAATTTGGCCCTGGAGTACAGAATGAAGCAGGGCAAAGGCTAATAGAGTTCTGCCAAAGGAACGCACTGGTCATAGCAAACACTGTCTTCCAACAACACAAGAGAAGACTCTACACATGGACATCACCAGATGGTCAACACCAAAATCAGACTGATTATATTCTTTGCAGCCAAAATTGGAGAAGCTCTATTCAGTCAGCAAAAACAAGACCAGGAGCTGACTGTGGCTCAGATCATGAACTCCTTATTGCCAAATTCAAGAAAGTGGGGAAATTTTAAGTGGGGGAAATTGAAGAAAGTGGGGAAAACCACTAGACCATTCAGATATGACCTAAATCAAATCCCTTATGACTATACAGTGGAAGTGAGAAATAGATTTAAGGGACTAGATCTGATAGACAGAGTGCCTGATGAACTATGGACAGGGGATTATGACATTGTACAGGAGACAGGAATCAAGACAATCACCAAGCAAAAGGAAAGCAGAAAAGCAAAATGACTGTCTGAGGAGACCTTGCAAATAGCTGTGAAAAGAAGAGAAGTGAAAAGCAAAGGAGAAAAGGAAAGATATTCCTATTTGAATGCAGAGTTCCAAAGAATAGCAAGGAGAGATAAGAAAGCCTACCTCAGCAATCAAAGCAAAGATATAGAGGAAAACAATAGAATGGGAAAGACTAGAGATCACTTCAAGAAAATTAGAGATACCAAGGGAATATTTCATGCAAAGATGGGCTCAAAAAAGGACAGAAGAAATGCTAGGGACCTAACAGAAGCAGAAGATATTAAGAAGAGGTAGCAATAATACACAGAAGAATTGTACAAAAAAGATCTTCATGACCCAGATAATCACAATGGTGTGATCACTCATCTAGAGCCAGACATCCTAGAATGTGAAATCAAGTGGGTCTTAGGAATTATCACTATGAACAAAGCTAGTGGAGGTGATGGAATTCCAGTTGAGCTATTTCAAATCCTAAAAGATGATGCTGTGAAAGTGCTGCACTCATATGTCAGCAAATATGGAAAATTCAGCAGTGGATACAGGATGGGAAAAGTTCAGTTTTCATTCCAATCCCAAAGAATGCTCAAACTGCTGCACAATTGCACTCATCTCACATGCTAGTAAAATAATGCTCAAAATTCTCCAAGCCAGGCTTCAGCAATATGTGAACCATGAACTGCCAGATGTTCAAGCTGTTTTAAAGAAGGCACAAGAACCAGAGATCAAATTGCCAACATCCGCTGGATCAACAAAAAAGCAAGAGAGTTCCAGAAAAACATCTATTTCTGCTTTATTGACTATGCCAAAGCCTTTGACTTGTGTGCATCACGATAAACTGTGGAAAATTCTGAAAGAGATGGGAATACCAGACCACCTGACCTGCCTCTTGAGAAACCTGTATGCAGGTCAGGAAGCAACAGTTAGAACTGAACATGGAACAACAGACTGGTTCCAAAGCAGAAAAGGAGTACATCAAGGCTGTGTATTGTCACCCTGCTTATTTAACTTATATGCACAGTACATAATGAGAAACGCTGGGCTAGAGGAATCACAAGCTGGAATCAAGATTGCTGGGAGAAATATCAATAACCTCAGATATGCAGATGACACCACCCTTATGGAAGAAAGTGAAGAAGAATCAAAGGGCTTCTTGATGACAGTGAAAGAGGAGAGTGAAAATTTGGCTTAAAGTTCAACATTCAGAAAACTAAGATCATGGCATCTGGTCCCATCACTTCATGGCAAATACATGGGGAAACAGTGGAAACAGTGATTGACCTTATTTTTCTGGGCTCCAAAATCACTGCAGAAGGTGATTGCAGCCATGAAATTAAAAGACGCTTACTCCTTCGAAGGAAAGTTACGACCAACCTAGACAGCATATTAAAAAGCAGAGACATTACTTTGTCAACAAAGGTCCGTCTATTCAAGGCTATGGTTTATCCAGTGGTCATGTATGGATGTGAGAGTTGGACTATAAAGAAAGCTGAGCGCCGAAGAATTGATGCTTTTGAACTGTGGTGTTGGAGAAGACTCTTGAGAGTCTCTTGCACTTCAAGGAGATCCAACCAGTCCATCCTAACGGAAATCATTTCTGGGTGTTCATTGGAAGGACTGATGTTGAAGCTGAAACTGCAATACTTTGGCCACCTGATGCAAAGAGCTGACTCATTGGAAAAGGCCCTGATGCTGCGAAAGATTGAGGGCAGGAGGAGAAGGGGACAACAGACGATGAGATGGTTGGATGACATCACTGACTCAGTGGAATGGGTTTGGGTGGACTCCGTGAGTTGGTGATGGACAGGGAGGCCTGGCGTGTTGCGGTTCACGGGGTCGCAAAGAGTCAGACATGACTGAGTGACTGAACCGTACTAAACTAGGTTTGTCATAGCTTTTCTTCCAAGGTGCAAGTGTCTTAATATCATGGCTGCAGTCACCCTCTGCAGTGATTTTGGAACCCAAGAAAATAAAATTTGTCACTGTTTCCAATTTTTCTCCATCTATTTGCCATGAAGTGATGGGATTGGATGTCATGATCTTATTTTTTTGAATGCTGACTTTTAAGCCACCTTTTTCACTCTGCTCTTTCACCCTCATCAGAAGCTCTTTAGTTCTTCTTCACTTTCTGCCATTAGAATGGCATCATCTGCATATCTGAGGTTGTTGCTATCTCTCCTGGCAATCTTGATTCCAGCCTGTGATTCATATAGGTCTCATTTCACATGGTATACATGATATACTCTGTATAAAATTTAAATGAGCAGGGTACAGCCTTGGTGTATACTCCTTTCCAAATTTTGAACCAGTCTGTTATTCCATGTCAGGTTCTAACTGTTGCTGCTTGAACTGCATGCATGTTTCTCAGGAGGCAGGTAAGGTGGTCTGGTATTCCCATCTCTTTCAGAATTTTCCACAGTTTGTTGTGATCCATACAAAGGCTTTCGAGTAGTAAATGAAACAGCTGTTTTTCTGGAATTCCCTTGCTTTTTCTATGATCCAATGGATGTTGGCAATTTAATCTTTGGTTCCTCTGCCTTTTCTAAATTCAGTTTGTACATCTGGAAGTTCTTGGTTCACGCACTGCTGAAGTCTAGCTTGAAGGATTTTCAGCATTACCATGCTAGCCTGTGAAACGAGTGCAACTGGATGGTAGTTTGAACATTCTTTAGCATTATGTTTCTTTGGGATTAGAATGAAAACTGACCTTTCTAGTCCTGTGGTCACTGAGGAGTTTTCCAAATTTGCTGACATACTGAGTGCAACACTTTAACAGCATCATCTTTAGGACTCGTGTGTGTATGTATACATATATATATACATTTGTGACAAATATTTAAGAATACATTTATTGTTTTGTCATGCTTGCTGACATGAACATCCTGGTTTCTCTCCTGGACTCATGTCCCAATAGGTATTTCCATGATTGGGGATCACTGATATGCTATGTAGAAAAGGATAGAGAAGGACTTTTTTTTTTTTTTTCTGTACTCGTAATTGTATAAAAAGTAAACTGATATGTAGAACCAAGGAAGTAAATTGGTGATTACCTGGAATCCATTTAGACAGGAGAATGTGCCTTAAAAAAGCATCTTTGCAGGTGATGGAAATTCTCTATGTCTTGGTTAATATGGTAGTTTCATTGGCGTAAGCAGTTGTTAAAAACCCAAATAACAGTTCATTTTAAATGTTGCATTCTATTTTATGCATTGTCTCTTCATAAAATTAATAAGAAAAAATGAACTTCACTGTTTCATATGCACTTCAAAGTAATGCATACTATTCTAAGTTTCTGAGTACAGTTCTCTAAATAAAAAAATGTATTTTTTTCTTGTATACTCTCAGTGCTGTATATCATATATCTCTCCTGATTTATTTCTCCTTATTCTGCATTGCTATATGTAAATTCACCTTTATAATTGAGGATTCAATTACCAATGCTTTTATTACAGTTGACCCTTGAACAACATTGATGGGTTTGAACTCCAGGGAACTCTGGTAGTGGAAAATCATACAGATTATTAAGGTAATTTATATAATTCTATGCTTTTATACTTTGTAGTCTCTTTGTTTCATGATTATATGTTCCTTATGTTCTTCTCTCCACTTGCTTATTTTGGAATGTTTTTAAAATTATAATTTTTTCTATATATTTTGTATATATGTTGTTTTATGATCATTGTTAAAATTGATGTGGAAATTCAATTCAGCATTGTTTTATAATATATACATGTATCATGTATTATAAAAATTGATTTTTTCCATAAATATTCACTTAGAATTTCCTACATAGTTAATGTTATTATTGCTCTTCATTTTCCCCTTCATCTTGAAGCCTCACTGCTGATCATTTTCATTCCAATCAATAATTACTTTGTTATTTCCTAGATTTATTGGTTGTTGCTTATCATCTCAAGTGTTGTGGGGCTTATGTTGATGTTGATGTTTTTATTATTGGTTTCTTTACTTAATCATTACTTAACCTTAGAGTATATTCTACTCAGTACAGAATTTGATGTTAGTGATAGAACATATTTGAAGATACAATTTCATTATCTTCTGTATTTCATTTTATTCTATTGCAAAGTAGTCTGCCATTTTCAATTGGGAAAGTAGTTATAAGAAATAAGTAATTTTTTCTTTTTTACTTTTGACTACTACCTAGAATGTATTTTAGTCTTGACCACAGTTTTTCCTACTTAGTGCTTAGTCATGCTTTTCTTCATTTTTTTTTTTTTTTCTCTGTTGGATTTCTTAGTGGTTGTTTAAACTATAACTTATTGTGGTTTCTTCTGGAATATTATCAGCCACTATCTCTTCAGATGTATTTTCTGCCTTATTATTTCTACCATCCTCTGACATTTAAACCACACATGTATTAGCTATTTCACAAGGTTTTGCTTGATTTCTTATATTTTATATATTTTCCATCATTTGCCACTTTTGGGCATGTTATCCTGATAATTCTCTTTAAAATTATGAATTTGAAATACGCCACTTCACCAATTAGTTCTTCAATTATGCATCATCTGTCATTAAAGACATTCACTCTGTTGTTAATGTAATCATTTGTATTTTCATTTATGGTCTTCCCTAATGATAAAGCATTCACTGAAATTCAGGAGAGAAGACACAGGTTTGATCCCAGAGTAAAGAGGATCCCCTGGAGAAGGAAATGGCAACCCACTCCAGTAATCCTGCTTGGGAAATCCCAGGGACAAAGGAGCCTGGTAGGCTACAGCCCATGGGGTCACAAGAGTCAGACACGACTTATCAACTAACTAAACCACTACCACAATTTTCAGTTATACAGTTTATTTATTTCTATTATATATTTTTCAATTATTTGTTATAATCTCTATTGTGTAGGTTAATTTCTTATTATATTAATTGTAATTAACTTTCATGACTGGCAACACCAATATTTAGAATTATTATGAATTTGTTCTATTTTGTTTTTTCCCTTTTTGAAATTCTTATTTTCCAATAGATTATTTTCTTATAAAAAATAGAATTCCAGACCACAGGAAAGAAAAATTCAAAATAATGTAAAATTCTAGATGATCCTAATTTTCACAAGTGTTTTTAATTTCAGGAGGCAGTTAGAATTAAGGCAGATATTTTTAATGGACTCAGGTATTAAGACAGATTCAGTTATTGTGGGGGGGTGGTCTGTTTCCAAATCCCTACTACTCATAGGGTATGGACCCTAAGGTCACTTATAAAAGCCTGGTGTATTTACCTAAGCCCTCCAAATTAGTGCCACAGATGAAAGCTCTAACCACTTACTCATCCTCTTAGTTAATAATTTTTCTGCTGGGATCTGCAATTGCCTTGAGAGGAAAAGAAGCTTTACATACCAAATTAAGTTTGTTTGTTTGTTTTTTTTTAACTCTCCTCTCTTTCCAGATTCTGGCTCTTATTGCTTCTGACCTCTCTAAATCCTAACAAACAATATATCTGTGTTATGTCCAACTTTCTGGGTTATTCTCTATAAGAATATTGACCTGAAAAAAAAAATGTCCTACCCATTGCCTAATGCAGAATTTCTTAAAATTTAATCTTATTCATAATCTATCATTCATATTAGTAACTGTATTGATTACTGGCTTAATGCTGCTGCTAAGTCACTTCAGTCGTGTCCGACCCTGTGCGACTCCATAGATGGTAGCCCACCAGGCTCCCCCTTCCCTGGGATTCTCCAGGGAAGAATACTGGAGTGGGTTGCCATTTCCTTCTCCAGCTCATGAAAGTGAAAAGTGAAAGTGAAGTCGCTCAGTCATGTCCGACTCTTAGCGACCTCATGGACTGCAGCCTACCAGGCTCCTCTGTCCATGGGATTTTCCAGGCAAGAGTACTGGAGTGGGGTGCCATTGCCTTCTCCAACTGGCTTAATGACCTGGGTTTAAATAGTCTTTACTTTTTATATCATTATAAACATTGAGAAAGGGATTTACAATATGGTGTAAATTAAAGAATATTTAACTAAAAGTTATTTGTCTCACAATTTTACTTAAATTAAAACTCCTAAAATGAGACACCCATTTCCCATTTAGTATTGCTCCTTTTACAAAAAAGACTTGCTAGTCATATTATTCCATTTTGTATTTATCTCATAGGATTATTATTAATTGTGTTGTATGGTTTCCACAAAATCTGAAACATATTACAAATTTTAAAATGGGTGTTATAAAGATAATTGTTTAAGGTTATTATCACTTCATAGTGCCTTTAAATACCTTGTTGGGACCTATGGTTATAGTAGAATGGAAGTAAATGCAACTTTATTTCCATTTGCATCATGATTATGTGAGACACTCTTGGTAGAGTTCTACCTTCCTTTGAAATAGGAGAAAGCACAATAAAAATTAGAAGAAAACACTATTAAGTATTATACAGTTTTTTTCTACACCTCCTGATTGAATCAGGAAGTATATATTGAAAGAGCTTTGGCACTAACAGATAGCATACAGGATTTAAAATGCATCAGATATCATTATAGAAGCTAGCACATTGGTTATCAAATAAAAATGTTGAACAATGAAATATCTATATTCTATTTGATGTGATAATAAAAGTTCCTACTGTTCTTGGAAAATAATTATTTTCCCTTGCCAAGATAAAATATAACCACTGAAACTAGTTTATATTCATTTCATAAATCAATGACAATTCACTTCAATGAGCACTTCTGTAAGTCAGCCAATAAGCAACACCAACAATCTATTAAATATACGTCTACAGATAAAGGTCAACCATTCCTCAACACTTCCATTTCTGAAAGTCTGCCAATCCCTGAACTTCATTCATGCTTCTCCAAGCCCTATAGAAGATCAGCATTTTTGATGTGCTCAAAGACTAGAACTTACAAGCACAGCTTTTTCCCTTTATAATCAAACAATACATTTTGCTTGTTTCAGATATTAGAGCATCAACAATAAAAGACTTCACTAATATTTTGTTTTGTTCTGAAGACCATCTTTTTGTAATTTTCTTCTGAAGAAAAAAAGGTGCCCAGAAGTTCTTTCATGTCTCAATAGTCCTTCAAATTTGGTGTCAATGAGTCTTTTCAACAACATGAACTTTGATTTGTTTCAATACCATTTTGTTTACTTTATACTGTTATCCTATAATTTAAAACCAAATAAGTCTTTCTATAATGTAATTAGATCCCTAGATCAGAGAACACTATCTGTAAATAGTTTTGGTATTAATCTGTTTATTCTTTCATTTATTTCTTTATCCTTGCTTTTCTTATACTTTATTTCACGAGATTTTTAGATTCACAAAGAAAAGAAAAAAAAAGTAAAGTTAGTACAAAGAATTCTCATATACTCCACATTGAGTTTCCTTATTAGCAACATCTTATATTAGTATGGCATATTTGTTACAATTAATGAATATATTGTCATTGTTTAGTGGCTAAGTCATGTCTGACTCTTTGTGACCCTATTACAGCACTCCAAGTTTCCCTGTCCTTCACCATCTTCCAGAGTTTGTTCAAACTTATGTCCATTTAGTTGGCAATGCTATCCAATCATCTCATCTTCTGTCACCTCTTTCTCCTCCTGCCCCCAATCTCCCCCAGCATTAAAATCTTTTCCAGTGTGTTGGCTCTTCACATTAGGGCGTCAGAATATTGGAGCTTCAGCTTCAGCACCAGTCCTTCAATAAGTGTTCAGGGTTGATTTCCTTTAGGATTGACTGGTTTGATCTCCTTGCAGTCCAAGGGACTCTCAAGAGTCTTCTCCTGCCCACAATATGAAAGCATCAATTCTTTGGAGCTCAGCTTTCATTATGGTCCAACTCTCACATCCATACATGACTACTGGAAAAACCATAGCTTTGACTTTAAGGGACCTCTGTCTGCAAAGTGATGTCTTTTCAACATGCTGTCTAGGTTTGTCACAGCTTTCCTTCCAAGGAACAAACATCTTTTAATTTCAAAGCTGCAGTCACCATGTGCAGTGATTTTGGAGCCCAAGAAAATAAAATCTGTCACTGCTTCCACTTTTTCTCCTATTTGCCATGAAGTGATGGGACTGGATTCCATGACCTTTGTTTTTTGAATGCTGAGTTTTAGGCCAGCTTTTTCATCCTCCTCTTTAGCCCTCATCAAGAGACTCTTTAGTTCCTCTTAGCTTTCTGTCCTTAGGATGGTATCATCTGCATATCTGAGGTTGTTGATATTTCTCCTGGCAATCTTGATTCCACCTTGGGAGTCATCCAGCCCAGTATTTCTGATGATGTACTCTACATGTAAGTTAAATAATCATGGTGACAATATACAGCCTTGATGTATACTCCTTTCCCAATTTTGAACCAGTTCATTGTATCATGTCTGGTTCTAACTGTTACTTCTTGATCTGCATACAGGTTTCTCAGGAGACAGGTAAAGTGGTCTGGTATTCCCATCTCTTTAAGAATTTTCCACAGTTTGTTTTGATCCATGCAGTCAAAAGCTTTAGCATAGACAATGAAGCAGAAGTAGGTGTTTTTATATATAGATACTTTACTAATAATTATTTCCATACTTTACTCAAATGTTCTTATTTCTTACCTAATAATATATTTTGCTTCCATATCCCATCTAAGATACCAGATTTTATATTATATGTAATTTTACATTATACTATTTATTCCTAGGATACTCTTGTTTGTGACAGTTGATGCTTCTTTTTTATTTGTCCTAATTGTACAAAATCTCATCTCCTTTGTTTGGTTTAGCACTTAATTATCTTGTCTCTGTTGAGTTTTTGAGGAAGTTCTTCATAAGAATGGGTTAACGCATAGATCTGATAAGTCTCATATCTAAGTCAGCACAAAAGCCCAATATTTTAATTGTATTTGCTAATTCACACAAAGATAATTGCTTAAACTTTGCCTTGGATTCCTCAACAGAAATTCCAGAGTATTCTCTCACTTGAGAAGTCACATCTGGGTCATTTTGCTTAGTCTAAATTCTGAGATCAATGATAGTTGAGAAATTAATTCTAATATTGATTCTTGCTTCTGCTTAGCTGGGAAATGAAAACCCCTTTTATAAGTATACATGTTAGAACTGTAGTGGCTTCCATCCTTTGTGTCATGGTTTCATCTATAAGAAAGCTGAAATCTACTAATACATAGAGACAAAATTGTTTTCCTAAATATACTCTCAATAAAAGCTTGGCTTCTTTACTTACCTTACTGTTACTAAGTATTACTAAAAATTAAATAGGATGACAATATGGGAGTTTTTTGCCGTGTTAAAAATATCACTTAACAACTTTAGAAAGGAGAGAAAGTAAAATGAAATAAACAATCTGATCAACTTCCTATGATCTATGTCCTGAGATCTCAAAATATCCTCTCTTCATTACGCTGTATGATGTCCAAATAAAATAATTCACACTAAAACCAATTTAAACTTACACATTTTAAATTCTGCCTCACTCGGTCTTTTTTTTGTTTTTCATTCTACCAGCCAAATAAATCTCTTTTTTTTTCTCTCCTTCTCTAGATCTCTGTAAATGAGCCATCCATCCATTAATTTTTGTTCTAAGGAGAAGGACAGTCTTACTGCACATACTCCATTAGGAATTCTGGACTAAATGTTGGATCTATATAAGCTGCATTTAAGCCTTGGCCTATAGCCAAGTCAAGGTCAATTATTAAAGATTTTCTTAAACTTCAGGAAGACAGACAGAAATTTCCTTCTGAATTAAGGATTTTGTTAATGCTTATTTAATCAAATAGCTCACTTAATTGTTAATGCCTGAGAGGGAAATGTTGTTAAAAGCAGCTGAGTGCAAAAAGCCAGTACAGGATTTTAAATAGCATAGCTGTTCATAATTCAAATAAATGTTCTTGAAAAGTATGATATGTACTATGTAATGCTGTTTCAGAAACCTTTCCATTAAGGGTACATGAGGCAGAGATTTTAACTTGTAAAGGAAATATAGAAGAGGCAATAAATGACTGAAATTTGACTTTAGAGAAAATGTTTTTTTTCTCTTTTTTAAATGCTGAGTGAACACCTACACTTAGAAAGGAGGCTTCTCTTTAAAATAGATATACAGAAAGAAAAAACGGAATTGGAAATTGACTTTTAAAACATATGGCTGAGCACTTTAAAGGAATAGTGGAGATTAAACAAACAAAATCAGAACAAATTTGTGACTTATCAGACAAAATAATTGGTCTCCAAATAAAGAGACTACAGAGGGGTCTTCCCTTAGCTATCAATTTTGAATTTATTAAGAGGGGTCCCTTAGAATATGCAACCCTCCGGACAACCCAAATCCTCCAATATTCAAGTCCTTTACGTAAAATGACTTAGTTCATCGGGCCCTTCTGTATCCATGGACTCTGTGTCTGTAGATGCAACCAACCATGAATACATCTGTGGTTGGTTGACTCTGAGGATGTGGAATCCAGATACAGAGAGCTGGCTGAGGTAGCCTCTAACAAGCTAAAGATATACAAAGCTAAAGCAGTTAGCTAGCTGCGTTTCCTCTATCTCAGTCAATGATGGACATGTTTAATTAACAAAATAATATTTGACTCATTTATTTAAAACATTTGTTGCATTTTCTTCAAAAAGATAACTTATTTTTATTTGGAGGGTAAATGCTCCATGAAGAGAGTAATTCTGAGTCTTTGGCACCTTACACTCTAATTATTTTGTTTAAAGAAAAGTGTGTAAGTTACACAGAACACAACATGCTTATTACTCGTAGATGAAAATTTCCTGAAAGTTCATGTTTCTTAGCGTAGTCACTGGACCTTATTTTTCTTATACTTAGTATCCGTGTCTCATTTTAATATGATGGATTTCACAATTTTATCATTATATTATCACTATTATATACAATTATACTTTTAAAATATTTTAAAGATATATCATAGCTTTTATTACCAAGTCACAGCCTAAGATTAAAAATCACAATGTTACTGCATTTTGTGGTTAGGAATTAGCTGTGATATTCAAAGGTTGTACCATCTTAGACACACAACTTCACATCTCTGTTTCTTAAACTCTTTATTCAAAAACTAATAAAAATAGTAGTTAGTGTTGTGAACCCCAACAACTCCTTATAGTCAAAGGATGCCAAAGAAAGCCTGGTATCCTTAATCAATCAATCAGTCATTCAGTTCAGTTCAGTCCCTTAGTCGTGTCCAATTCTTTGTGACCCCATGAACCACAGCATGCCAGCCCTCCCTGTCCATCACCAACTCCCAGAGTTTACCCAAACTCATGTCCATCCAGTCGGTGATGCCATCCAGCCATTTCATCCTCTGTCATCCCCTTCTCCTCCTGCCTTCAATCTTTCCCAGCATCAAGGTCTTTTCAAATGAGTCAGCTCTTCGCATCAGGTGGCCAAAGCATTGGAATCTCAGCTTCAACATCAGTCCTTCCAATGAACACCCAGGACTGAGCTCCTTTAGGATGGACTGGTTGGATCTCCTTGCAGTCAAAGGGTCTCTCAAGAGTCTTCTCCAACACTGCAGTTCAAAAGCATCAATTCTTCGGTGCTCAGCTTTCTTTATAGTCCAACTCTCACATCCATACATGACTACTGGAAAAACCATAGCCTTGACTAGACGGACCTTTGTTGACAATGTAATGTCTCTGCTTTTTAATATGCTGTCTAGGTTAGTCATAACTTTCCTTCCAAGCAGTAAGCGTCTTTTAATTTCATGGCTGCAATCACCATCTGCAGTAATTTTGGAGCCCAAAAAAATAAAGACAGCCACTGTTTCCCCATCTATTTCCCATGAAGTGATGGGACCAGATGCCATGATCTTAGTTTTCTGACTGTTGAGCTTCAAGCCAAATTTTTAATTGGAGCACAGTAATATTATTTGTAAGACAGCAACCTAAATTACAAAGATTGAGGACTCATTAATGCTTCTAATCACACTAATTGCTGTTAATTTTACTAAACTTTCAAATACATCTTCCATCACTTTCAGACTGCCAAAATGTAAACTAGTCTCAGTTTAGATGTGCTTCATTTTGAGGAGATATCTACATCTATATATAGATCTATATATGTGAGAAAGATATCTATCGTTATCTATCTGTGTAACATCTTTTATCCATTAATCTGTTGGTGTACTCTTAGGTTGCTTCCATATCTTGCCTATTGTAAGTAATGCTGCCATGCACATAGGGTACATGTCTTTTCAAATTAGTTTTGTTTTCTTCAGATACACAGGTCACAATAGAATTTCTGGATCATAAGTGAATCTTTTTTGTTGTTGTTTTTTGAAGAAACCCCATACTGTTTTCCACAGTGACTGCACAAATTTACAATGTCACCCACAGTGTACAAGAGTTCCATTTTCTCTGTATCTTCACTAACATTTGTTATGGGTCATTTTAACCATTTTTGAGAAGAAATTGAGTAACAAGTTTAACTTTCCCCTAATAATATAAAAGCTATGATGTGTACCAAAAAGTTATCTGAAAACAGTGATACTCTTTCAAATAAGTTCTCATACAGTCTATACTGGTTCTCTATCTCCACAATTTATTTTCTAAGTGTCTTTAAATTCTTAAGTAATGGGCATGTTTCAGGGACAATTTTAAGGGCATTTCCAGCATTAATTAAATTTTGAGTAATAGAGTTACGTCAAAGAAACAATTATGTCAAAGGAAATCAGAATTAGAGTACATTTGAATTTAGTGAATGCTTGTTCAAAGGGCAATAGAAACTGTACTTGTGCTTTTAAGAACCTTTTGTTTCCTTTTAAGAACCGTTTGCTTGCATTTTAGTTTGCTCTCTTGATCCCTTAAGTTGGCCAAATGAAAAACTATTATACTTGTCTCAAATGTTAAGAAAGGCTTATGTAACTAATCAAATCAAATTTGCCCAGAAAATGCCAAGATGTCTTGAATGTATACCCCACAAAATTGTTCTCCAAGATGCCAACATATTTAGTCATATTCATGTTCAAGTATTTTAAACTCATAAGGATACTTTTTATTACAAATAACAGTGATATTTTAAAATAAATGAAATATATAAAATAATTTAAGCTTATTTTCAATAGTTTGTGTGAAATTCTTATTACAACAAACAACTAAAAAACTGTAATTAAGAAAACCAATACACCTGATTTTTAGCCAGAGAAAATATTTTGCACATCTCCTTGTGGTTTATTTTTACCCTGTATCTGAATTTTAGCTGGTGAAATACAAATATATTTCTTCTCTCATTTATATGTGAAACTCTTGTAACATAAGGATAGGCTCCTTTTTAAGAAAAAGTGGACCTAGTAATTAAAAGTCATGCTTTGATAATGGTAGATCCACTGTAATAAATGTGGAATATAATATCTTATTTTAGACTCTTGCTTTAGACTTTTTGTTTTGGTACAGAGAGGTGAAATATTGTTATATTAATAGAATTTAGAGATTTTATAATCTGTGTTTTAATGGCCGTGGAATATTAGGAGGGAAGATTTCTTACTGTAAATTTGGAGAAAAGTATTCCTTGCTAACCAAATCCTAGGTGGAGTGAATTTCTCTTTTTTTTTTTTTCCTCTTCTCTTCTCTCTCATCCTCTTTTCTTCTCTCTCAGTATCCTTGTCTCTTTTTGGCTTTATTCTATTTTTATTCTAGATCAAACTTCTACATAAATTGAGTCTTTTTTCTTGAATCATGGCTTACATTCTATTTCTTGCCAACTTTCAAATCCCTCTCTCAACACTGTACAGAGTTTCCATGGAAGCTATTATTTTAGGTGAAATTTCCATTCTAGATTCTATCCTCCTCATGGTCATTTGCTTATATTTATTATTATAGGTCACCCAGAAGATGTTTGTTATATTTAATTCAGGATTTCAGATGTCTTGATTAGGGGAAGTTTTTTCATATTATTGAGTAAAATTTTCATATCTGTGAAGAAAATAACATTCTAATGTTATAATTTCAGGCATCTGAATGGTTATTGAGGGAGATATTTTATGCAAAACAATTCAAATCGCATTTAATGCTGAAAATCTTCTATAAAGCTGAAGACTAGCAGTATTATTTTTTCATAGCTTGTTATGAAAAGGAAAGAAAATTTATTTCTAACTCAATTTTTGTTCTGATTGGCATTATATCATGTCCTTACTGCTTTGTGGAAGCTAGCTAAAGTTGCTGAAACATTACTTTATTAATATGTAAAATGGCATTTTTTCTTTGTTGGAAAATAAGAATTAGATATATTATCCCTTTTTAATTCTCTAGCACTTAGTTTTCACCATTATATAGACTAGGAAATTTGGCTAGGCTAAGCACTCGCATACAATTTAAAGTTAGCATTTTAAAATAGCTGACAAGATTTCCATCACATTATGCTCTCTGTCTCATAGTTTCTTCTTCACTGGAAATTTAAAATTTATTCCACCATTTCTGCATAATAGTGGCACCTGCACCTGATAATTTAAGATATAGAGTCAAAAGAATATAACTGCCTTGCTCAGGGACACATAGTAAATCAGTGGTAGAATCAGTAGTAAATGGATCCCTTGGTCACAAATAACCACTCTTTCCTACAGGAACATAAAGTTAATGTAAATTAAACTTTAGTCAGTCTAAATAATAAAAAAGCTTTAAAATCCAATGTGTTTTAAAACAGCTGAGCCAAGTAGAAGAGGCTATTGAAACAAAATCATATTATCTCTTTTATATTTTATTCCAGGAATAAGTGTGGCATTATTCCTAATTAAAGCATACTATTTTCATTGTAGAGAATAAACAAAAGCTCACATATTTTACATGATTAGCAGGACTAAAAATTAAACACATTTTAATAATCCTTGTATAATTTAAAATTACATTTTTATTAAAAATCATACTTCCCCTTCTGATTAAGTCAAGCTTTAACAATTTTTTTTTACTCTGGTATTTAAATAAATATTATTCAATTATTGTTTTATGTATTTAGAATTATCTAAAATTTTAAGCTGTTTTTATAGTTACTTATAAATGTTGACTTTTTCAAAGTCTATATGAAGAAAACATGCCAAGAAAAGTTGCTTGTTATTCACTATCAATATTTGATTTTAAACCTTTATGTAAACTCTTGTAGATGACATGGGTTAGACCTTATTGAACTTTCAATGGCTCTATTTATGCCACTGAAATAAGGACTTGATTAAAGACTTGTCAGTTATTTATATTATAAAGATTATAGCAAAAATGCTTCTCTTCAAACCAACAGAGAGACCCCCTTACTTAGCATATGAGTTCTTAGAAAAAAGGTTTCAAAAGGACAAGAGGGCGTCATCCTTTCCAAGAAGAGAAAGGACTCTCTTCTGGGTAGCCTATCCCTTCTCCAGGAGATCTTCCCAACTCAGGAGTCGAACAGAGGTCTCCTGCACTGCAGGCAGATTCTTTACCAACTGAGCTATCATGGAAGCCCTCCAAGAAGAGAAGACCACACTAAATGCTCTACAGGTAAAACATCCTCAAGCTTCCATCACTATCTTAACTAATGCAGTCTTGTTTTGCAAAGGTTTATGAGCATTTGCACTAGGCCACGGCGGGTCTCAGGGGTTCAGATTTCTCATCAGCTGCAGAGGCACCTATGAATGGTCAGCTGACATCCCAATAAAATTCCCGTGATGATGAGAGATGAGAGACAAGGCTGGGCTTTCCAAGAGAAGATGCAGATTTCCATGAGCCATAAAGGACAAGGAGAATGTAGCTGTTTACATATCTCATATGTTAACGGATTGCACTTTTGAATCATTTTTCTATATTCTTTTGAAATATAGCTTGCTTATATTAGCAGATATGTTATAACCACTTAAAGACACCTTAAATTTCAGCCTTTGAAACTGGCAGCATTTTTCCTACCCATCATGTTATACCTCTGAGTATAGAAGAAGCAAAATTCTCTTAGTGATCCTCTCAGGATACTCAGATTCTCTGGTATCATGGAGAGGAACTGGCATCCATGCATCATGCTATGTTCTTATCCTAATGTTCTAGCTTTCTGAAGCATAATTATACTGTATCTATTCTATTTCCCAGCTGTACTAAAAAGAAGAATGATATTCCTGAAGTGATATGTTGATTCTGTCAAGACACTTACTTTTCTGATATCTCTCATGGTCTTTAACTGCTTCAAATAAAATAAAAACTGTAACAAAAGACAAGAAAGGCTCTTTGTTAAATTATTTACTAAAATACTCACATTTTTAATCTTTTCTGGTCCTATCACTTAACTTCAGCTCAATAAATATCATTACTTATGCACACTTTATTTCCTATTATATATTTACAAAGCTCAGCTCTGTACTGGACATTTTAAAAATTTTACTTGAATGTCACTTTATTTGAGAAACTTAAATTTTAACACAGCCTTTCTGAAAGCATGTCTCTGTTCCAATAATGGCATACTTGTTTTTTGTCAGCAAAGTGAATTTATCTGGAATTGTATTTTTTCCCCCTCAAGTCAGAAACATAACATCTAGTTAACATTTTATTAATGTATATCCAGAATTTTCCTTATTTTCAAGTTTTTAAGGTGATTCCAGAGCAGTGAACTCAATTAGGGAACTTAAAGGCCATGTATCATTCCAGATATTCTAGAATGAGTAAACATATGTCACTTAATTAATAAAGTTGCTCCTGGCAAGCTTATTTGCCATTGCATATGTAATTCTTACACAGACAGAATGAAAACCGCAACCATTAAAAAAAAAAAAAAAAACCTAATCAAACTGATCACATGAACCACAGCCTTGTTTAACTCAATGAAACTATAAGCCATTCCATGTAGAGCCACCCAAGATGAATAGGTCTTGGTGGAGGGTTCTGACAAAAGGTGGTCCACTGGAGAAGGGAATGGAAAACCATGTCAGTATTCTTGCCTTGAGAACCCCATGAAGAGTATGAAAAGGGAAAAATATATGACACTGAAAGATGAACTCCCCAGGTTGGTAGGTGCCCAATATGCTACTTGAGAAGAGTGGAGAAATAACTCCAGAAAGAATGAAGAGACTGAGTCAAAGCAAAAATAATGCCCAGACGTGGATGTGATAGGTGATGGAAGTCAAGTCCAATGCTGTAAAGAACAGTATTGCATAGGAACCTGGAATGTTAGGTCCATGAATAAAGGCAAATTAGAAGTGGCCAAACAGGAGATGGCAAGAATGAACGTCAACATTTTAGGTATCAGTGAACTAAAATGGACTGGAGTGGGTGAATTTACTCAGATGATGATTATGTCTACTACTGTGGGCAAGAATCCCTTAGAAGAAATGGAGTAGCCATCATAGTCAACAAAAGAGTCCGAAATGCAGTACTTAGATGCAATCTCAAAAATGACAGAATGATCTCTGTTCATTTCCAAGGCAAAACATTCAAATTCGTGGTAATCCAAGTCTATGCCCCCATCAGTAATGCTGAAGAAGCAGAAGTTGAATAGTTCTATGAAGATCTATAAGACGTTCTAGAACTAATACCCAAAAAAGATGTCCTTTTCATTATAGAGAACTGGAATGCAAAATTAGGAAGTCAAGAAACACCTGGAGTAACAGGCAAATTTGGCCTTGGAGTACAGAATGAAGTAGGGTAAAGGCTAATAGACTTTTGCTAAGAGAAACACTGGTCCTATCAAACACCCTCTTCCAAACACAAGAGAAGACTCTACACATGGACCTCACCAGATGATCAATACCAAAATCAGATTGATTCTATTCTTTGCAGTGAAAGATAGAGAAGCTCTATACAGTCAGCAAAAACAAGACCAGGAGCTGACTGTGGCTCAGAACATGAACTTATTGAAAAATTTAGACTTAAATTGGATATGGTAGGGAAAATCACTAGACCATTCAGTTCAGTTCAGTCGCTCAGTTGTGATTTACACTTTGCAACCCCATGGACTGCAGCAGGCCAGGCCTCCCTGTCCATCACCAATTCCCAGAGTTTACTCAAACTAATGTCTATTGAGTAGGTGATGCCATCCAGCCATCTCATCCTCTGTTGTCCCCTTCTCCTCCTGCCTTCAATCGTTCCCTGCATTAGGGTCTTTTCCAATGAGTCAGCTCTTCACATCAGGTGGCCAAAGTATTGGAGTTTCAGCTTCAACATTATTCCTTCCAGTGAACATTCAGGACTGATTTCCTTTAGAATGGACTAGTTGGATCTCCTTGCAGTCCAAGGGACTCTCAAGAGTCTTCTCTAACACCACAATTCAAAAGCATCAATTCTTTGGTGCTCAGCTTTCTTTATAGTCCAAATCTCACATCCATACATGACTACTGGAAAAACCATAGCCTTAACTAGATGGACCTTGGTTGGCAAAGTAAGGTCTCTGCTTTTTAATATGCTGTTTAGGTCAGACCTTTCAGGTATGACCTAAATCAAATCCCTTACTATTACACAGTAGATGTGACAAATAGATTCAAGGGATTAGATCTAATAGACAGAGTGTCTGAAGAACTATAGACAGAGGTGTGTGGTCACTGTGCAGTGATCAAGATCATCCCCAGGAAAAAGAAATGCAAAAAGGCAAAATGGTTGTCTGAGAAGTCCTTACAAATAGCTAAGAAAAGAAGAGAAGTGAAAGGCAAAGGAGAAAAGGAAAGATATACCTGTGCAGAGTTCCAAGAATAGCAAGGAGAGATAAGAAAGCCTTCCTCTGTGATCAATGCAAAGAAACAGAAGAAAACAATAGAATGGGAAAGACTAGAGATCTCTTCAAGAAAATTAGAGATACCAAGAGAACATTTCATGCAATGATGGGCTCAATAAAGGATAGAAATGGTAGGGACCTAACAGAAGCAGAAGCTATTAAGAAGAAGTGGCAAGAATACACAGGAGAATTATACAAAAATGATCTTCATGTCCTATATAACCACAATAGTGTGACCACACACCCAGAGCCTGACATCCTGGAATGCGAGGTCAAGTGGGCCTTAGGAAGCATCATTATGAACAAAGCTAGTGGAGGTGATGGAATTCCAGTTCAGCTATTTCAAATCCTAAAACATGGTGCTGTGAAAGTGATGCATTCAATATGCCAGCAAATCTGGAAAACTTAGCAGTGACCACAGGACTGGAAAAGGTCAATTTTCATTCCGATTCCAAAGAAAGGCAATGCCAAAGAATATTCAAACTACCACACAATTGCACTCATCTCACACACTAGTAAAGTAATGCTCAAAATTCTCCAAGCCAAGCTTCAACAGCACATCAACCATGAACTTTTTGATGTTAAAGCTAGATTTAGAAGAGGCAGAGGAACCAGAGATCAAATTGCTAACATCCATTTGACAGTCGAAAGAGCAAGAGAATACCAGGGAAAAAAAATCTACTTCTGCTTTACTGACTATTCCAAAGCCTTTGACTGTGTAGATCTCAATAAACTGCAGAAAATTCTTCAAGAGATGGGAATACCAGACCACCTGACCTGCCTCTTGAGAAATCTGTATGCAGGTCAAGAAGCCACAGTTAGAACCAGACATGAAAAAAAAGGCTGGTTCCAAGTAGGGAAAGGAGTACATGAAGGCTGTATATTGTCAGCCTGCTTATTTAACTCATATGCAGAGTACATCCTGCAAAACGCTGGGCTGGAGGAAGCACAAGCTGGAATCAAGATTGCTGGGAGAAATATCAATAACCTCAGTTATGAAGATCACACCACACTTATGGCAGAAAGTAAAGTACTAAAGAGCCTCTTGATGAAAGTGAAAGAGGAGAGTGAAAAAGTTGGCTTAAAGCTCAACATTCAGAAAACAAAGATCATGTCATCTGATCAAATCACTTCATGTCAAATAGATGGGAAACAGTGGAAACAGTGAGAAACTTTATTTATTTATTTATTTATTTATTTATTTATTTTTGGTCTCCAGAATCACTGCAGATGGTGACTGCAGCCATGAAATTAAAAGATGGTTGCTCCTTGGAAGAAAAGCTATGACCAACCTAGACAGCATTTTAAAAAGCAGAGACATTAGCTGACAAAGGTCCATCTAGTCAAAGCTATGGTTTTTCCAGTGGTCATGTATGGATATGAGAGTTGGACCATAAAGAAAGCTGAGCGCCAAAGAATTCATGCTTTTGAACCGTGGTGTTGGAGAAGTCTCTTGAGAGTCCTTTGGAGTGCAAGGAGATCAACCAGTCAATCCTAAAGGAAATCAGTCCTGAATATTCACTGGAAGGACTGATATTGAAGCTGAAACTCCAACACTTTGGCCACCTGATGAGAAGAACTGACTCATTTGAAAAGACCCTGATGCTAGGAAAAGATTGAAGGCAGGAGAAGGTGCCGACAGAGGATGAGATGGTTGGATGGCATCACCAACTTGATGGACGTGTTTGAGCAAGCTTCGAGAGTAGTGATGCTCAGGGAAGCCTTGCGTGCTGCAGCGCATATGGTCACAAAGAGTCGAGCACAGCTGAGCGACTGACCTGAACGATGTAACCTCTTAATTTTAGTGTCTGCTTTTTTTTTTTTTTACACTCAAATTGAATACATGCCAGTTTTTCTGTATATTGCTGGCCATGGTACATTGCCAAAGTGGCAATTCAAGTTGTCTTTTTGTTATTTATTTCTTCTGTGCCTTTAATTTGCTCTGTCTTTTATTCATTGAATACAATCTGTGATTTCATAATGAGAGCTAATAAGCAAATGATGAAAAGTACAACTTTTCATTACTCCTGAATGTTTGAGATGACTGTGGTTAGAGGTTAAGTTGGAGTTGTTGATTGAAGTGGGAGAGAAAATTATAGAGTTATTTCACTACTCAGATTCTCAAAAACCTATGGAGAATAGAGAATGTGAAAAGAGGTAATTACCAAAGCAGAAATGCAACAGCTACATGCAAGGCCTCAAGTTGTAATTACATATATTCATCTATTTAGGTAATTATATCTGAATCTATTGGCTTATAAAGAATTAGCAGTTTATATGGTACTTTATCCCCACCAATTAACTGAAATTTGCTGATACATAGGGTGACCCCTTTTAGAGTGTATTAAATGAGATATCTCATGTTCTATTAGCCGACATATACTACAGAGAAGTATACTGCATATTTTCCATGTTTCTAAAAATAAGGAAGTCATCAGGTAAATTGCAATTTCAGTTAACTACACAGATTAATATAAAAGTATCCCATGAGTTATATTTCCTAAGACAATGAGGAGAGACTAATCTATTCAATAAATGCTATTGGGAAAGATGGATAGCCAGCCACATGAAAAAAAAAAAAAATGAAATTGGACCTTTAAATTTCACTCTAACATAAATCAATCAAAGTGGATTAGTAAGACTGAAAACCAGAAAACGTGTGACAAATGCTGAATGAATAAAATAGTATAAGCTCTCTTTCATGCAACTTTAAAACAAATACTGGTGCACTGTTAAGAAGTTTAGCTCAGCATTTCAATTAAATCTCTCTTGGGAATGTTTCCAAAATGCGAAGTGAGTATCTGATTTTTCTTTTTCTTCTGAAAGCTCCAATTTCAGATTTTTGCTTGTTTTCATTATCTTCTGAAATGAATAATAGGAATATGCTAGGCAGGTAAATTTAAAATGCTATGTGATATTATAGTTAAAATGCTATGTGATATTATAGATATTATAGTTAATATCACATCACCATCCAATGAAAAATTTCATGTCTATCACATTAAAGTTCAGTCACTTTTGCAAACCTTATTTGTGCCAAAATCTGGCAAAATAGTCATAGTGGAAGAAAAAAATTCAGCATCTGTGATATAAATTATAAGCCACTACATTAGTCATTTTTAGCAAATTTGGTAGGTATAAATAAATGAAAAACTGTAGCTGAATTTCTGACAATTACATAAAAATATTTATATTTTGAGAATTCTGACACTTTAAAAACTTCCTGTTATTAGTAACTTACTTTATGATGGTCAAAAGAAACACACTTCCAGTTACAGAATAATTAAATCTTGAGAATGTAATATACAGCATGGTGACTATAGCTAATAATGCTTTATTTTATATCTGAAAATTGCTAAGGGAGTAGACAGTAAAATTTCTTATCACAAGAAAAAAATTAATTTGTAACTGCCTATGGTGATAAACATTAACTAGAATTATTGTGGTGAGCATTCAGCAATATAATAAGTTGTACTCTTAAAATTAATACATCAGTTATATCACAATAAGAAATAAACTATAACAAATTTTATCTTGAATTAGTAACATTTTGTTTTAATACCTAGTTTGTTCTAGCGTAGTTCTAAAATCAGCCCAAGCATTATATTCTATAGAAATGTGAACAATACTGATATAACAAAATTTGAAATGACATTTCTGTTAAAAACAATGTACTTTTTATTTTAATTATTTTTTGGCAAAATTTCCAGGATCAATGATTATTATTAGTTACAGCATGGATAAGCAAATTTTATCTTTAGAGCAACAGACAGTAAATTATTTAGGCTTTTGGGAACAATTGGCTTCTGTTACAACATTAAAATGTAATGCCATAATATGGAAACAGCCATAGACATAAGATGGCTATATTCCAAAACATTTTATTTATAAAAACAAGTAGTAGATCAGATCTGACTCATGGGCTATAGCTTTGTAAATCTCTAATTTAAACCATTCCATATATTATATTTTTATAAAGCAAAGAGTTGAATTTCAGGAATTACAATTTTTTTAAGAAACATGTAATATTAAGGATGTTTCTATTTAACATCTGTCTAAAAATAATTTAGGAATAGACTATAAATGATTAAATGAATGAACTGAATAGTGAGACTGGATATTTTCCAAGAGAATAAAAATATACTGAACACAATGAAGAAAAAATGAACTGAGAGGAGTTATGTCATGAACTCTATTTTCAGAAAATAGTTGTAGGGTATATTTTATGAAACAGGAGGAACATTTTTTTTTCTTTAGCTAGAAAATAAAATATGGTCATATGGGACTTCTGGCTTCCAATATGTCTAAAGAGTATGGAAGCAATCACCACCATTGTCACAACATGGAAAAAAAAAAATACTGGACAAAGTGAAAACCAACAGCTCTTTTGAATCCATCAGATAATTAAGGTCACAGGCAAACAGCTGCCCTGGAAACTGGGCAGACAAGCAGATACAGAGAATTACAGCTACATGGAGCAGAATCCCAGAGTTGAAACTAGCATAGAAGGAACACTTGAATCTGTACTGAATGAATCACCAAAGGCTGAAGTAGACTAATTTGAGAATTAAAAAGTCAGAGGAGCATCTTTGTGAGTTTTACCCCTGGGAACCATACCAGGTTCTCAGAGTAAAAATTAGAATGCGAATCCAAATCTGAGAAAGTTAGTTTCTGAATATCAACACACTTATTCAAAAGTTTATATCAAAAGCAAAAGGGCATATTAGCCATCATAATGTTTAAGAAATTCAAAGCTGGAGGATTGACACTTCCTGACTTCAAACTACAGTGATATACACAGTCTGCTATTGGGAAAAAAAAAAAAAAACAAAAAAACATGAACAGATGAATGGAACAGAAAAGAGAGCCAGAAATAGACCTACACACATGTAATAAGCTGATCTTTTAGAAAGAAGCAAAGGCAAACCGATGAAAAAAACATAGTCTTTTCATCAAATGGTGCTGGAACATTTGTGCAAAGGTAAAAAAAAATAAATAAATCTGGTCACAGACTTCGTGTGTTTCATAAAATTTGCCACTAATGTTTAAAACAGAAGTACACATAGGAAAAAATTCAGATGAACTTGGAGATGACAATGACTTTTTATATGAAACATAAAAGTTAAAAATCTGCTCTCCAACAGACATTGTCCACAGAATAAAAGAATATGTCACAGACTGAGAGAAAATATTTGGAAAAAATCATATTTGATAAACACTGGTGATCAAAATATGTAAAGGATCAATAAAGCTTGAAATTAATAAAATGACTCAATTTAAAAACAGGCTGAATATCTCAACCAAAGATGATAAATTACAAAAAATCACACAAAAATATTCATATCACATGACATTAAGGAACTGCAAATTAAAATGAAATAAAAGTGTATACCTATCAGAATGGCTAAAATCCAAAACGTTAGCAACAACCGACATTGATGAGCATATCAAGCAACAGAAACTCTGATAGATTGCTGGTCAAGATGAAAAATGTTAAAGCCACTGTGGAAGACAGCTTGACAGTTTTTCACAAAGCAAAATACAGTCAAAATGCTCTTGGGGATTTAAACAAATGATTTGAAAACATGAACACACAACTTTAATAAGCATGTTTATAGCATCTTCGTTTATAATTGACAACTAGTAATAATCTACTGGTCAGAGAGGAAGTTTTAAAAATCAAACAAGACATTAAACTGAATGAAAACAAATACCAAAGGCTATGGATTATTGTCAAAGCAATGCTGAGAGGGAACTTTGTGTTACTAAATGCTTAAATTAATTTTTAAAAAAGTATTATATCAATAATCTAAACTTCCACTTAAAAAAAATTCAAAGCTGACAGAACTAAGAAAATAATAAAAGCAGAACTCAGCAAAATTGATTATAGAAAAAAACATAGAAAAGGAAAATGAAAACTAAAGCTAGTTTTTGAAAAAGTCAAAACAGCTGACAAACCTCTAAGAAGGTTTATAAAAAAGAGAAAAAGGCAGAAATTACTAACACTAGGAATAAAATAAAGGATGGCATTAGGACCATAAAACATAAAAAGGATTAAATTAATGCTATAAAAAATTCTATTCACATAAATTTGACAGTTAAAAGGCATTGATTTCAAGAAAAGTAAGTACTACCATAAATTTCTCAATATGAAATATGTATTTAGAAAATCCCTATAAATATTAGAAAAGTTGAATTTTTCATCAAAAATATGACCCCAAATAGTATCTTCAGAAGCAAATAATTATATTAAATGTTTTAAAAAGTAGCACCGACTGCAAGTGGTGCAAGAAAAATGAAGCAACTTTTAATAATTTAAATAATTTTAATTAATGGTATAAATTTGGTTGTGTATCTTACAATACAAAAATAAGTTATAGGTGTTTTAAATACAAAACAATGAAAAGTCAGCCAAGAACGTACAATCTTAGAGGAGGAAATACACTATTAACTGAAAAAGTATAATTGACAAACTAAAATACATTTTCTTGTCAAAGAAAAATATCGTGATAGTAACTAAATGAGCAAATTCACGAAATATTTAAGAAAAACATATGTAATATAAAGTGTGTCTCAAGAACAAGGCAGAATCCATAATAAGACAAATGGCAGGAATGTGGAAATATAAATCACATTATAGCATATCTGAATGAACAGAAAATGCAAATGAACAGAAAATGCAAATTCAAATGTGAAAAGATGTTGAAATGCATTCTTGGTAAGAGAAATGCAAGTTAAAGTAAGTGTAAAGTATCACTTTATACCCATCAGACTAACAAAATGAGTGATAACATCTACTGTCAACAGGGATATAGGCAACAGGGATGTATGTACCTTGCTCGTACAGATGTAGATTATCAAAAATAAAATCTTAAAAAGCCATCTGGCAAGCTCTACAAAAATTAAAAATACATTTATACTTTGCACCAACAATTCCATTTGGAATCCATTTCTCAGTATAGAAAATACTGCACTTGTAAATGAGGATAGAAGCTCAAAGTAGCTCTGCCACATAGTTTTTAGCTGCAAACAAACAAAATAAAACAGAAATAATAGAAATATTCACTGACTAGTTCATTTGTAAAACTACTGAAAAGAATGTATTAGGCCAATATCAGTTATGAAAGAAATTATACCTAGCATTAAGTAATAAAATAAGAAAAATATGCATAAGGACTATGCATTTTTAATAAGTCTATGATAACATCTCTATATACATGATTCAGTTCAGTTCGGTTTAGTCGCTCAGTCGTGTCCAATTCTTTGCGACCCCATGAACCGTAGCATGCCAGCCCTCCCTGTCCATCACCAACTCTCGGAGTTTACTCAAACTCATGCCCATTGAGTCGGTGATGCCATTCAGCCACCTCATCCTCTGTCATCCCCTTCTCCTCCTACCTGCAACCCCTTCCAGCATCAGGGTCTTTTCCAATGAGTCAACTCTTCGCATGAGGTGGCCAAAGTACTAGAGTTTCAGCTTCAGCATCAGTCCTTCCAATGAACACCCAGGACTAATCTCCTTTAGGATGGACTGGTTGATCTCCTTGCAGTCCAAGGGACTCTCAAGAGTCTTCTCCAACACCACAGTTCAAAAGCATCAATTCTTCGGCGCTCAGTTTTCTTCACAGTCCAACTCTCACATCCATACATGACCACTGGAAAAACCATACCCTTGACCAGACGGACCTTTGTTGGCAAAGTAATGTCTCTGCTTTTTAATATGCTATCTAGGTTGGTCATAACTTTCCTTCCAAGGAGTAAGTGTCTTTTAATATACATGATGACTCTAAAGCCAAATGAAGAAAAAGCACAAAAGCTAGTTTAGTTAACCTATGTTAATAGGTTACTGGATACACTGGTATGGGTGGGTGCTGGAGGAAAAGGGGAAATGTAAGTAATAAGGAAAAAAAAAAAACTAAGTGCGTCTACTTTAAAAAATTATAGAAAATGATAAATCAGATAAAACTTATAGTGGAGGTGTTTTACAACTGATATGGTCAGGGACATAAAAGTAAACTATTCTGGTAGACACAGTGTATGCAAACAGTCTTGCAGTAAACACACTATAGAAAAGCTTTTTTTCAGGGCCAAATATGGGGTACCTTTGGTGACTACAGTCTTTAAATAGAAATTAACTACTCTTGAGCAAAAGTTTAAGTTTTTGAACAAAGATTTAGTGGATTTTCACTTCTACAGTTAAACCTGTCAGTTTCTATTGGCATCATTTTCTTAATGTTTCTATGATCTCTTTCTTGATCAATATGTTCTGAGAGATATCTATAGGAAATTTATCTTAAGTAAAATTATATAAAATTTATAAAAGACAAATACAAAGATTTAGCAGAATGACATGTTTTCTTTAGTTGTATACTGAAGTAGTCATTATATTTAATAATATTTCATTTGTTTATTTGAAATAACTTCAGGCATAAATATTATAAAGAAAATCCTTTAATTTTGTTCAGCTAGGTAGTTTAATTTCCTGTTTTAAAGACTAAAAGGAATTGCAACTGTAAAAATAATACTTTGGAGAAAATAATCTATCTTCAGTGTGAACATTAACACTTTTTTTGTGTTTAGAAGACTCAAGTGACCCAAGTAATAATCTTTTCAGGAATTCTTAGGTGTCCTTGACAAGGAACGCAACTAATGTAATTTGCAGATATATCAAAATCTCATTTTCTGAAGCACACTTTTGCAGTTCCCACAGTACATCCCAGGAAAGACAATAAGCCATATGGGCCTTAAGAAGGAAGTATTACTAGAAATGCAACTCCTATCAAAATATATAACAATATTAGAACAAAATTATATATCACAAAAGCATATCAAAAAGAAACTATGTGATAAAAAAGTCACAAGGTTTTTACACAAATGAAATCAAAATTCATCTGCTGGTATCTAAATATTTAGAATATAAAGACAGTGATATAATATTCAACAACTTGAAATATGGGATTTTATTCAGTAATCTGTTAATCATAACGATCAATTGACAATAATGAAGTGTAAAAATTAAAATGCAAACTGTCGGCTAGGAAGATTAGCTGTAATCCGTTCAGTCACTCGGTAGTGTCCCACTCTCTGCAACCCCATGGACTGCAGCGCCAGGCCTCCTTGTCCATCACCAACAAATAAAATATTCACATTCACACACCACTATGGATATCTAACTAAAGGCAGGGAAGGTTTTATCACTCTTTTTCAAATTTGTCCCATAGAGTCACACTGATATCTTTTGGTGCATCCATTCTGGAATTATACTTTCAAGAAGTGTAATTGTGATATGGAGTGAATAGATGAGATTGTTTGTATTCTGAATGATAAATCACCATGTAGGAAAGTTTCCCATTTTCTGCTATTGTGTCAGTGAGAAAGTCTGAAGTTTGGAGTATCTCATGAATTATTTATGATAATTACAGATATCAGGAAAGTCTGTACACTATAATGAGTCTTCTACATGAAGACTTGAGAGTAGTAATCTGTAGTGATGTTAGATGATAGAAGATGCTTTTAGGTAAAAAGCACATCTGGAGATATTTATTTTTTACAAAATGAGTGAGTGGCTTAAAAAAAGTGAGAAAATATTTTGTTATAATTGAAAGATATATTACTGTTGAAAAAATATAAAGAATACAATCTCATAAATAAATTTCTACTTCTCTACAAAATTCAAAGAAACACATACTTCATATAAGAAATTCAATAAAAGAAAATAATTGATATGAAAATACTCTTACAATGATGGAAGACCTATTAAGTTGTATAGAGACTAAAAAGTGACAATAATATCCATATTAGGAGTAGTAAAAAGCAGCAGTAGCTTTGTTTGAAAAGGAAGTTAGAAAAAATTGAAATATATAGATAAAGAAATTATCTGAAATACACATACTGAAATACACATACTGGTAGAAAAATAAAGCTCTAAGTACACAGGGTAACATGGTATATAGAAACAGGGAGGCAAAAAAATATAGACTATGATTAAGAAATTATAAAATATTAAAACTAGAATGATAAATTTACAATATACCTAAAGAGAATTCCAGGAAAACAGGATAATTAATGAGGGAGAAACAGTACATGAAATTCTTATTATTTTAGAGAACTTTTTAAAAGGACATACATGTGTGAATTTAGAACTAAGGAATAGGATGAGAAGGAAAGAAATGCTAGAATTACGACAGTGGTATCACAGATTCTCAAAGAAAAAACAAGAATTAAAAAACTGCAATAGATAAATACATATTACTCTAGAGAAACATTTCAAATGACCTGGGTGATGGGTAATTTATTTTCATAACCTAGAATATTTAAATTTTTAAAGAAAAATAATTGTAATTTGGAAGTTTGTACCTAGTTAAAATGTAATTTATGAAACACAGCAATGTAGATGATAGATGATAGGTAGTTGAACAGAGTTTCTCTCACAAAAATGTTCAATTAAGTTAAAATTAAAGGATATTTCTGAGCAACAACAACAAATCATCTAAACCCCACAGGAAGAATTGGGAAAAAAGAAACAATAACTTTCAACAGCCACCACAAAGATGCACTTTTTGGTAGAACTAAGGAGGAAAATAATGAAAGAAAAAGGACATACTTTATTTTTTCTACAGAAACAAGTTGGATATAACAAAATATATGTAATATGAAAGATTGAAAAGAGTTTTAAAGAGTTTAAACCATATTGTATCATTCAAAAGGAAACTGAGATGTTTCATCCTTTCAAAGTGTACAACTCTGTGGTTTTTAGCACACTCACAGAGTTATGAAATCATCTTTACTATTTAATTTTGGAACATTTTTATCACCTCATGAAGAAACCTCATACCCATTACCAGCAACTTTCTAGATTGCACCCTGCCTCCTAGTGCCTGGTAACCACTAATCTGTGCTCTGTCTCTAGGGATTTACCTATTCTGGATATTTTATATAAATGGAGTCAAATAAACTGTTTCCTTTTACGTCTAGCAATTTCCACTTAACATTATTCAAGGTTAACTAATGTAAAGATAGACTTCCCTGGTGGCTCAGTGGTAAAGAATCTGCCTGCCAATGCAAGAGACATGGGTTTGATCCCTGGGTCTGGAAGATCCCCTGGATAAAATAATGGCAACTCACTCCAGTATTCTTGCCTTGGAAATCCCGAAAAGACAGTAGCCTGGCAGGCTACAGTCCATGGAGTATCAAAGAGTCAGATATGACTGAGCAACTGAACAACAAGAAAATGAAAATACAGTTGATATTAATGTTTCTTAACTTTTGGTGTGAGTCATTTTTTTCATCTCAAAATAATAAATTGGAAGAAATAATAGCATATGTATGTTTAAAATCTCAAAAATAAACCCTTATACTATATTGTATAGATACTTGCACCATAGATTAAATGCAAATAGAAATTATATTCTTTTTTTTTTAGAAATTATATTCTTGAGTATTGAATTAAAATATAAAATCTGATAATATCCAGGGAATGATACAATATAGAAATGGATAAAGAAGTCTTGGACATATCTGTAACTTTCATTCAAAAATTTACTTAATATTGTCACTGAAATAACTTAGTTTTAACCATTAAAAATTATATGTTAAATTACAAAAATTAAGTGAAAAGAAATAGGCTTCAATACATATCAAACTGCATTAAGGAGTGAAATATCTCTGTAAAGAAGATAATTGGCAAAATGAAAAAGGAAAGATTAAAGAAAGTGATCATAACAGAAAATATTAAATATTTATTTGGAGAAGATTAAATACAGCTGTCCCTCAATGTCCAAGGGAAACTGGTTCCAGGACTTCCCCTTGGATAACAAAATCTATGGGTTCTCCAGTTCCTTATACAAAATAGCATAGTACCTGCATATAACCTACACACATCCTCCTGTATACTTTATTATCTAGATGACATAATACTAAATACAATGTAAATGTTACATAAGTAGTGTAAATACAATGTAAATGTTATGCAAATAATAGCCAGAACATGGAAAATTCACATGTTGCTTCTTGGAGATTTTGGGAATTTTTAAAATACTTTTGATTTGTGGTTGGCTGAATCTCAGAAACATCAGGTATGGAGGTATATTTCAGGAATCTTAACAACCTATTTCCATAATAAAATGTATTGTTTGGGCAAAACAAACCCAAATCCATCAAAACAATATAAATAGTCCAACTTCAAACCATTAAGTATAATCCTTTATGTCCACATGCACCATCAATCATTGTGTGTCCAAACTTAACTCATAACTGTCTTCTAAAATATACTGCGTTATTGAGTGACTGGTATCTTTTTGACCAGTAATTAACAAGCTATTAGACTCATCCTTAGTGCCATCTTACCATGTTCTCCTGAGTCAATGTATCACTAAGTTCTCACTAAAATATCTCATGTATCTATTTTTTCATACTCACATTTCCCAACTTTAGATTCCCACCATCTCTTCCCTGGAAGATTCAGGATGAGGCTCTTTTCTCTGAGCTTGTTCCACTTAAATTATTTCATCAAAATCTTGTGGATTGAATCAAACTTAATAACTCCATTTACTGTAGTTAACACATAATTCTGGTTCCTTATTTATTTTATATTGATTCAAACTGTTAAATTCAACCTAATTAGTAAAAAATTTAATTTGCTGACATTTTCTGCCCTAATTCTTAAGTGCCCTATGACATAAATACATATATACACATAAGTTTGTTTCTTCCTTTCTTTTCTTCCTTTCTCTTCATTCTTAATTATTAAGGTCAACTTCTTTACTCATTTCTGTTTTTTTATCTATTACTTATTTTTACTATTCCGGATTTATCCAGCTGAATTTCATTTGTCTTCTACCACTCTCCAATGCAGACACTGCTCCACTTTTTCTTTCCCATCAAATGACTTTTAAAATCACAGCACATATCCTCGTTTAAGTTTATCCCTGGAGTCTAATTACATAGTTTCTAAGGACAAAGATATTTCTAATTTTGCCATGTACCATTATATCACTTGAGGACTTAAGTAGTGTTTTGGTGTACCACACAATCAGTAGATATTTATCAAAGCTATAGCTTAACTTCCGTAATAACTACACTTCATGCACAGGCTTCCCTGATAGCTCAGTTGGTAAAGAATCCACCTGCAATGCAGGAGACCTGGGTGGGATCGCAGGGTTGGGAAGATCCCCTGGAGAAGGGAAAGACTACCCACACCAGTGTTCTGACCTGGAGAATTCCATGGACTGTATATTCTGTGAGTTTGCAACAAGTTGGACATGACTGAGCAACTTTCACTTTCACACTTCATGCACAATTATTATTTCAAATACTTGCATTATCTTTTAAAAAAAAGATTTTTCTCATGAGCCCAGTAGCTCTCAGTAGATACCATTATTTTTTACTTTACATATAATTAAGTGGTTAGTAAACTCCTAATAATTCCTATAATCAAACATGTCTCAAAGTCTATGGATACTCACGCATCCTCCCTCCTTCCTATCATGAACCTGGCACTTCTTAAATAGTTTCTGTGCCTATTCCCTTCTCCTATGCTTGGTACACATTTCTCATTCCATTTCCTCAGAACTAGATCCTTATTGCCTCTTTTCTTAATATCTTAAGCTTCTCTTTTATAAGCATAGTTTCATGTGTATGACAACTCATTTACACACCATCTCATTTTACCTTTAGTCTCCCCATAGCAGCATCTGTTCCCGCCGCCCCCTCCCCCCAGATCCTTCCCCTTCACAACCAAGAACTGCTTACATACATAAGCTTCAATTCTATGCCTTCCTTTATTATTCAGTCTTCCAGATGTGCTTTCCACTAAAATTTCAAAGCGCTTCTGGCAGTTAAAACTAGTAGACATAAAATCCAGCACCTGATCTGTAAGAGATTGTTAGAATTTATCTCCCTCCCTACTGAAACACTCTCTACAACATTTCTGGGTAGATGCATTCACTACTATTCTCTAGAAGTTCTAAGTACCCTTACTCTATACTTAACTTTTCCTCTTCTGTCATCTTAGAAACCTTAAGGTTTTTCTTTTCTTTTCTTCTCCTTCTAAATACTTCTTCAATCTTCTAAAATCCTATGGGTTTGTTTACAGTCTTTATGCTGACAAGCTGTCAAGTGGACATCTCTATTACAATAGATGTCAGAGGCTGTTTTTAAGGCATACATTAATTTGCTTTCAGTAACTATCTTTCCTAAGACAAACTGTGGTTGATATCAGTGTGGCTTATATCAAATAGTGCCATCTCTTGGACCTGAAATTTGGCCTTCCCACGCACATCTCATAGGACTATAAAATGGTTTTACTCTACCATTTTTTGACCCTCTGTTTCTTTTTTTTTGTCAATTATGATATCTCTTCAGTTATAATTTTAAATGTATCTATCCATTTCTCTCATCTCTATTATTCATGTACTAGATCAGAAGCAATCCTCTTTCAATTGAATTACTGAAAATGTCATAACACCTCTAAAGGTGAGCTACCTCAAAATTCTTCCCAGCATGATTTAACTGTATAGATAAAATTAATGTATTTATCTGGCTACTGTAATATGTCATACTTATATATTAATATTATATTGTTATATAGATATGCAAACTCAGAGCAAGAAAACTCAAAATGTGGGTTTCGAGGTAGTTTTTTTTTTTTTTTTATTTCTATTCCTCTCACATCAGGAATTTGACCATGCTATAACTGCTGCTTCCTAAGCATAACATTTTTTTTAAAGAATTAATAAGAATATATCTTAAGACAATTCTAAAAAGTATAAAAATTTTCACAGAATATAGTTTGTTTTAACTTAGAGGAAAAAAATTAAAAGGCATATTGTAATTTAACCTTATGAACATGAATTGTGTGTTCTATTTTCAAAGCAATCTAGTCTACCTCAACCACTTGGTTTCACTTATATGAAATATAGTTATTTGCAAGCAAGACTTCTGACCATTATTTAACATCTACATCATTTGGGTTATTATATTGCTGCTTATGATCAGAGAGATTATGTCTAGGATGTCCTAAATATATAATAGTACAAACCCTGAGAGAAGTCCATCCTAAAAGACATTTGCTGTTGTTGTTCAGCCACTAAGTTGTGTCCAACTGTTTGATATCCCATGGATTGCAGCACCCCAGGTCCCCCCGTCCTGCACTATCTCTTGGAGTTCACTTAAATTCATGTCTATTGAATCTGTGATGTTATCTAACCATCTCGTTCTCTGCTCCTCTTTCTCTTTTTGCCTTCAATCTTGGCCAGCATCACAGGTAAAGAATCCGCCTGCAATGCAGGAGACCCTGGTATGATTCCTGGGCCTGAAAGATCCACTGGAGACAGGATAGGCTATCCACTTCAGTATTCTCAGGCTTCCCTGATGGCTCAGCTAGTAAAGAATTCACCTACAATGTGGGAGACCTGGGTTTGATCCCTGAGTTGGGAAGATACCCTGGACAAGGAACCAGCTACCCACTTCAGTATTCTGGCCTGGAGAATTCAACCCTGGCGGGTTGCAAAGAGTCAGACATGATAGAGTGACTTCCACTTTCACTTTTTTTGCCAGTGTCAGGGTCTTTTCCAATGAGTCAGCTCTTTGCATCAAGTGGCCAAAGTATTGGAGCTTCAGCATCAGTCTTCCAATGAATAATCAGGTTTGATTTCCTTTAGGACTGACTGGTTTGATCTCCTTGCTGTCCAAGGGATACTCAAGAGTCTTCTCCAGCACTTCAATTCAAAAGCATCAATTCTTTGGCATTTCTTTATGCTCTGATTCTCACACCCATACATAATTACTGGAAAAACCATAGCTTTGACTAAAAGCTATCCTATAAGATATCCCTCTATTTAAAAGTACAGATGTATCACTTTAAACACTATAGTAAGTTATAGTATTGCTAAATGTCCTATCTATAGCTCTAGATGCATATCTCACATGTAGAATTTGATACCAGGAAAATCATTTAATTCTTAGACATTGCAAATTACAAAACACTTCCCAAGATTCAAATATAAAAGGAAATATAGCTACATTAGGATGATATAGTGTTAAAAACCATGATTTTGTAAAATTCATATTTACAAATTTTAATTTGTAATTTTTAATAAGAAAGCAGTAAGTTTTAATAAGAAAGCAGAGTTTGAGAAAAATGTTTAATAAGGTTTGAGCTGTTTATATAAGAACAAAATCTGTAAATATGATACAATAAGAAGAAAGAATATTATATAAGTAAACATGTTATATATAACATGTTTTCATTTCCAGTTATGAGATTTAGATCATATTTACCTCATGGGTTTTTTTTTTTGCATAAAAATGATAGTGTGAGTCAACAAATATGAAGACACCTATTATTGTAAGAATGCCCATTCTTGTATTTAAAGATCTCTTTAGAAGCTCACCTTGCTTTGACAATCTTCAAAAAATACATATCCTGAGAGCTGTTCCAGCAGTGAGGAAGCCTTTCAGCATGGGGCTGTTATCTTGGCTGGCAATGCTGATAGCTCTGCTGCAATAAAAAGCCACTGCTGGGGAAAAAAAAAAAAAACATGTAGTGGTCTTGAGGTTTAAATCTCACTGGCAAACAGAAGCCTATTTTGTGTGAAAGCACTAGAAGAAAAGATTCCAGACAGTGGGTAGGAAATGGTTTACCTTAAAATGATTGCATTTTACAGAGAGAACATAGAAATCTATAGCATATTGTGCTTCCTCTGTTGCATGTCTACATCAAAAATCCTAACAATCCACATGACACTTTATCTTTAGTAGATAGATAATATTATCATTTGAATATTCTAACAAAATTTGGCTACTTCTG
Organism: Cervus canadensis; assembly: GCF_019320065.1. NCBI lineage: Eukaryota > Metazoa > Chordata > Mammalia > Artiodactyla > Cervidae > Cervus > Cervus canadensis. The sequence continues at coordinate 26,896,600 of NC_057394.1, forward strand.
AGATCCACCCACAAACTATGCAGGACTCTGCTTCTGATTAATAGCACACATCCTTATTAAGAGTTATAAAGGAAGAAATTGAATGTCAAATGATTCATCATCACATTATCAGCCAGCTGTCTATCACTTATGCTTAAGGGCACTATTTTTGTCTCCTAATATTTGAAATTTTTAAAAGATAGCTAAAATTTTGTTCCCTTGTATAAAATCATTTAAAATATGACTTGCCATGTATTATCATCTCTTCATTCTCTCTGACCATTTTAATAAACCCAGCGATATTTTCTGAGCACATATTTTGCATCTAGTTCTGACCTGGAAACCATTAGAGATTCATAAGAAGCATAATTCTGTATTACTGATTTGAAGAGCTGAAATCTAATAATAAGGACAGTATGAGTCACCAAGCAATAGAAGATAATGTATAAATGCTAAGCACTGGAATGTTTAAAATAGATACATCTAAAAGTGTATCTGAATCATCAAGTACAGAATCATCAAGGATAATTGGAATAATGAGTTGAAGTGGTCAGTGATAGAGGGAAATGTGACTCTGCACTTGAAAAATGTACATAACATAAATAAGAGTGTGTCAAAAGCATGGATACTTTAAGATAGGAGTACATGACATCCAAGGAGGATAGCACAAACATATAAAATAATTAACTATTTATTGAGTGGATACTATGTGAGATTCCAAGATACAATACAAAGAGACACAGGCTCTATGAATTGACAAAGTAAAGGGGAAAAAAGGTGTCAATATAACAAAGATATTACAGTTTTCTCGTTATGGCAGGTAAAATGCACTATAAAACACACTGTATGGGAATTAACAGTGTGAGAAAGAAAAGTTCCCAAGAGGGGAAGACACAAGATATAAGTTCAGGATAAATTAGTGTTGTCTGGGAAAAATCCTAGGGTTCTGTCAGTTCGAGGCAGTAAACACAATTGCAAAGTAGTGGGATACAGAGTGAGACATAAAGGCATCATGATAAAGTTAGACTGGGTCCTCCAGTGTTATGGGTATTGGAGTAATGGAGTATTCCATTAAAGTGTAACAGCTAGGGACTAGGTAATTAAACTACTTAATATATTCAAAAGTATGTTGAATTTGAATATACTTGAGAGTCTTTGAAATAATTTTATGAGTGGAGTAAACTTTTACATCTCTATCTTGAGCATTATTTTCTCATATTCTTTTCAGGAATATTCTCACATAGACGTGGATATATATTTGACACTGTAAAACTATTCTTCGATTATGACTAAGAACACAATACAAAGTCAGAAGGAAGGAGGGCTCTCAAACTCTGCCTTGTCCAGGCGTTGGTAACGGACAGGGCAGCCTGGCTTGCTGCGGTCTATGGGGTTGCAAAGAGTCAGACGTGATTGAGAGACTGACCTGATAAGACACTATAAAAATGTTTGAATAAATAGGAACATGTTTTAGGAAACCTAATTAAGACAAATAAATTGATACAAAATCTTAACTACATACAGCAAAAGTACCTGTAATATATCACAGAGTAAGATACACTTTTAACAACCACAGAGATTTACCATCTATAATTCTCATATATTAAAGATGATATATAGTTTTCTTTTCTTTTGTTTTATAAAATTCAATTCATTCACACTGAAAAAAAAATTATTTGAGAGCAAACATCTCCCTCTTCTGGAATTTTTATTAAATTCAGGAATCTAAAGCTTTTATCAAAAAACCTATTTCCCAATGTGAATATATGTGAAAACATCAATATGTTTTAAATATAACTCATTAACTCTATGAAATTCTATGCAATGTAGATTTAATTCATTTTTCTTTCTTTGCCCTTAATAATTTTATCATTTTAGGAATATTTAAACTGAGCTATAAAAACAATATTTGCCTGTTTATATTTTAAATTTTTATCACATTCATGGTCTTTGTTATGTTCTCTAAATTTTCCTGAAGTTATATTTATTTAAATAAAGCTCATACAATTCTACAGTACTTTTTTTTCCTGCAAGTTTTACTGAGATATATTTAACACAGAACTGTATATATTTAAGATGTACAGCATAATGATTTGTGGGTATTACATGTCTAAACTTGTGCTTCAAATAATAAAAGGTCAAGGCTCTATAATCTGGGAGCCATTTACCTTATCTGAAGTCAGTGAATATATTGCTCTGATGGTTGCTTTACTAACAGTAATTCCTCCACTTGTCTGTTAATCTCACAAACCTTTATTAGTAATTATGTCCCCGAGTGAGGATTTGCTTCAGTGTTTCAGTGTATTTATTTAGGCGGTTTCCGCTTACTCAGAAGCATGTAAAATTGCTTGCTTTCATTTGTCTGTCTTCTGATTATATTGTGATTGTGGAGCTTATTTCATAATACCAGAACTGCCATATATCTGGGACAGAAATATGCTTATTTTTGTTTTGAAAAGGTAACTTAGTTCTCTATAAGGAAGATGAACTGTGTTAAAATTTGAGGCAGGCAACTCAATGGACATGGGTTTGGGTGGACTCTGGGAGTTAGTGATGGACAGGGAGGCCTGGCCTGCTGCGGTTCATGGGGTTGCAAAGAGTTGGGCACAAATGAGCGACTGAACTGAACTGAATGGAAGAAATTGGGTAGCTACTGAAACAGCCTAGGTTCTCCTGATAGAAATAGCTTAAACTAGCATGAAAGGAGGTGGAAAAAAATTAATGGATACATACTGGACATAGTTATGATTATGGAATCAGTGTAATAAGAAAAATAATAAGAGAATATGAAGGTGATCTTCTTGTGGTTTGGCTTCAACAACTACATATATGGTGGTACAATTTTTTAAGAATGGGAATACAGAGAGAGTCAAAGATTTTGTGGGACAGATACACATGAGACCCCCAAACACACTGTAGCAACCTCTTCAGTATCTTCTGTATTGAAAATTTAGTGTAGGCTTTAGACCACAGGAAACTTAATCTTTGAGGATAAGCAAACATGCAATATGCATCTTATACTGTGGCTTCTATGAAAAATCTAGCTCAGAATTTGATATGAAGAAACAAACACATATACTACATTAGTAGAATTATCAAGCATCATTAATGACTAAAGTTTTAATCTACAATTCTATTAGAGAATAGCTTAACTTTATTAACACATGAGTGTATATTTCTTTAACATAAACATCAGTAGAAAATTATATAATCTTTTCAAAATATATTTATGATTTATACCTAAATGCAATTGGTACTGTTCTTAATTAGATGTAGACTCAAAGAGTGATGAATACATGTTAAGCACAGATACAAATAAAACAGGGTAACACTGATTGACAATAAGACCTCTACTGTCTTGGCTTGTGATCTTGTGCAAAGGTTATAAGACATGAGGACTTTTTTTTTTGGTCTGAAATCACTCACGTGTTTAGCAGATGCACCTCCATGTGAAGTAAAGAATGTGGCATTAAAAAATAATTCTTGCATCCTTCTAAGTTTGATTTGAATTTGTGTGCCCTGTTTCATATTTAATAAATATCTCCAAGCTCTGAATCACTCTGACATTAAAAAGTGATAAAAACAAACTAAGGTAACTTTTATAAAAAATACTAAATTAGACTACCAGCTGAGCTAACAGAGAAGTTCAAATTAGACTAATACTAGACAAAAAAAGACTAATTGGGAAGCCCTTATGAAGTATATATTATAAGAAATATATTTTTAAATATTCTATTGAGCCAGGTGTAGGGAATTATTTGTATATTTGATGAAAGTGAAAGAGTGAAGAATTTGGCTTAAAACTCAACATTCAGAAAAGTAAGATCATGGCATCTGGTCCTATCACTTCATTGCAAATACATGGGGAAACAATGGAAACAGTGAGAGACTTTTTTTGGTGGGGGAGCTTCAAAATTACTGCAGATGATGACTGTAGCCATGAAATTAAAAGACGCTTGCTCCTTGGAAGAAAAGCTATGACCAACCTAGACAGCATGTTAAAAAGCAGATACATTACTTTGCCAACAAAGGTCCATCTAGTCAAAGCTATGGTTTTTCCAGTAGTCTTGTATGGATGTGAGAGTTGGACTATAAAGAAAGCTGAGTGCTGAAGAATTGATGCTTTTGAACTGTGGTGTTGGAGAAGCCTCTTGAGAGTCCCTTGCACAGCAAGGAGATCCAACCAGTCTATCATAAAGGAAATCAGCCCTGAATATTCATTGGAAGACTAATGGTGAAGCTGAAACTCCAATACTTTGGCCACCTGATGATAAGAATGGACTCATTTGAAAAGATCCTGATGCTGGGAAAGATTGAAGGTGGGAGAAGGGGATGACAGAGGAAGAGATGGTTGAATGGCATCACTGTCCTAATGGACATGAGTTTGAGTAACTCTGGGAGTTGGTGATGGACAGGGAGGCCTGGCATGCTGCAGTCCATGGGGTCACAAAGAGTCAGACACAACTGAGTGACTGAACTGAAATTACCACATGCATGAAAATTATGATGTTTATTACTTTTAAAAAGTGGAAATTTAAATTATTTTAAAAGCAAACCTTGATTTAAAGAAAATCTGAAAAATGAAGGTAGAAATTTTGCAATTCACCCAACTAACTATCTCCTTGCACTTACAGGGTATGATTTTAAAAACATGTCTGTTCTATTCCATTAAAGTGAATGTACACTGGTAGTCAATTGCTCAGTATGCCCAGCAATATCCTTGATCAAAATATTACACACATACATCAGAGTAAGCGAATACCATGTAAAGGAGACAAGACAAAAAACTTTATCTAACAAGGAATAGCAGGTCCTTATCAATTCCAGATAATCTACTTCTGCTTCAGTGAAGACTCTAACGCCTTTGCCTGTGTGGATCACAACCAACTGTGGAAAAGTCTTAAAGAGATGGGAATACCAGCCCACCTTACTTGTCTCCTGAGAAGCCTGTATACATGTCAAGAAGCAACAGTTAGAACCTTACATGGAACAACTGACTTGTTCGAAATTGGGAAAGGAGTATAACAAGGCTGTATATTGTCACCCCGTTTATTTAGCTTCTATGCAGAATACATCATGTGAAATGCCAGGCTAGATGACTCACAAGCTGGAGTCAAGACTGCCTGGAGAATATCAACAACCTCAGATATGCAGATGATAGCACCCCAATGGCAGAAACTACAGAGGAAATAAAGGGCTTCTTGATGAGGGTGAAAGAGGAGAGTGAAAAAAATGTGTTAAAACTCAACATTCAAAAAACTAAGAACATGACATTCAGTTCCATCACTTCATGACAAATAGAAAGGAAAAAAAGTGGAAGCAATGGTAGATTTTTTTTTCCCTTTGGGCTTCAAAATCACTGTGGATGATGAGTATGGCCATGAAATTAAAAGACACTTGCTCCTTGGAAGAAAAGCTATGACAAACCTAGACAGTGTATTAAAAAGCAAAGACATCATTTCATCAGCAAAGGTCCACATAGTTAAAGTCATGATTTTTCCAGTAGTCATGTATGAATGTGAGAGTTGGACCATAAAGAAGGCTGAGCACCAAAGAATTGATGCTTTTGAATTTTGGTGCCAGAGAAGACTCTACAGAGTCCTTGGAGTACAAGGAGATCTAACCAGCCAACCCTAATGGAAATTAACACTGAATATTCATTGGAAGGACTGATGTTTAAGTTGAAGCTCCAATACTTGGCCCATCTGATGTGAAGAGCCAACTCATTGGAAAAACCCTGATGGTGGGAAAGATTGAGGACAAGAGTAGAACAGGGTGACAGAGGATGAGATGGTTGGATAGCATGACCAACTCAATGGACTTGAGTTTGAGCAAAATCTGGGAGACAGTGAAGAAAAGGGAAACCTGGCATGCTGCAGACCCCAGGGTCACAGAAAGTCAGAAATGACTTAGTGATTGAATAACAACAATTGAAGGTAGTTAAAATATGTGATGAATAAGGTAGAAGATCCATCAGAAGCAGCAATCTGAAATGGAATTAGACAATGAACTAAAATAGAAATATATAGTTAACAGGCACTCAATGCATATGTGCTGAAAAAAATGACTCACCCAGAAAATGAAGTAACATTACTACATAATGTATAGATAAATTATATAAGAAAGCCAACACATTTTATTTAGTATATTCCACTAAAGTCATACTGACTCAGGTCTCAGAAAAATGATTATTTTTTTCAGTCACTAGGCTCTTCAGTTCTATGAAATTATTTTATAAATTTCTTGCAATTGTTCAGATACTTTTCAACAAAAACCTAATAATGTATTATTCTTCAAAAATACACTTCTGGTATGTTTATATACATATATATATATGTACATGATTACTCTAAATGCATTTGAAAGGGTCATTATTATTCAAAAGAGACCCTACATTTGTTAAAGAATGGATAAAAAGATATATGGAGATTAGAGATGCTTTGTAATAGTTATTCTTTGAACCATAAGCATAACATGATTTAAGATTTAAAATATCCTTTACTATACGGGTAATCATTTCTCATAAGGCTACAAATCACTTCCAAATAATCTAACACTTTTATTGACTTTCATGAGGCTACACAGATATTTTATAGTCTATTTTAGATCAGTAAGTGACAATGCTTGGCAACTGCAGAATGGAAAGTTTTCCCTAATTTTTAGCTTATTTTATATGTTTTTTTACAATAGTAATCAGAAAATACCAAGACATACAAGCAGCTAAATTATCTATAGAAACAGATCAGGTGAGAACTGGCAATATAAGAATGCCATCAAAATAGACTGTACTAAATTCATATATTTTCAACAATATAATCAGAGTATTTGTTGAGCATTACTTAAAAACTCTTTTCAGTAAACTATAGAGATATTGTAAAACAGATTTACTGTCACATGATTAAATAATATCTTATAGCTACATATTTTAATTCTGAAATAATTTTGATATATATGTATATAAAAATCTATTATTATCATATCTTTCATCATAAATATATATGATACTGAAGCTGAAACTCCAATACTTTGGCCACCTGATGTGAAGAGTCAACTCTGGAAAAAGACCCTGATGCTGGGAAAGACTGAAGGCAAAAAGAGAACAGGGTAGCTGAAGATGAGATGGTTAGATGGCATTACTGACTCAATGAACAATTTGAGAAAACTCTGGGAGATAGGAAGGACAGGGAAGTTTGGTGTGCCACAGTCCTTGAGTTTGCAGAGTTGGAAGGACTGATGCTAAAGCTGAAGCTCCAATAATTTGGCCACCTAATGCAAAGAGCCAACTCATCAGAAAAGCCCCTGATGCTGGAAAAGATTGAAGGTAGGAGAAGAAGGGGATGACAGAGGATGAGATGGTTGGATGGCAGCACCGACTCAATGGATATGAGTTTGAGCAAGCTCTGGGAGTTGATGATGAACAGGGAAGCTTGATGTGCTGCAGCCCATGGGTCACAAAGAGTTGGACAAGAGTTATGGACCGAGGAGGCACACACACACAATTTAGAGAGCATGCAGAAACATCCTATATAGCTATTGATTCTCAAGACTCTTTGCTATGACTCAGTTCAGTTCAGTTCAGTCACTCAGTCATGTCCAACTCTTTGTGACCTCATGGACTGAAGCACGCCAGGCCTCCCTGTCATCACCAATTCCCGGAGTTTACTCAAACTCATGTCCACTGAGTCAGTGATGCCATCCAGTCATCTAATCCTCTGTTGTCTCCTTCTCCTCCTGCCCTCAATCTTCACATAAGGTGGCCAAAGTATTGGAGTTTCAGCTTCAGCATCAGTCCTTCAAATGAACACCCAGGACAGATCTCCTTTAGGATGGACCGGTTGGATCTCCTTGCTGTCCAAGGGACTCTCAAGAGTCTTCTCCAACACCACAGTTCAAAACACCACAGTTGCTATGACTAGGTTGAGATCAATGAATTGATGGTTTTATAGATTTTACAGTGGCTCATTTCAATAAACTCTGCTTCAAGTTGCGATTTTTAGCACAATGGCAATCAGAACATTATTAACTGAAATTTTACATTTTTATAATTGTGAAATCAGTTTAATATATGTAGGACAATACAAGGACATTTGCAATACATATTTATGATTGTCAGTTATTATAGTCTATAATCTTTTGTAACAGAGTTAAATGGCTTTATCTGTCAGAAAGAAGGAAAAATCATTTCTTTCTTTCAAGTTTGAAAATCGCATCTTATGAGGCAAAGCACAAGTACTTTGAAACAGTTTGAAAGAAGTTTTAATTTGTATGGGAAAGAAGCATCTTATTTTATTTTTGTGTTTTGTCATTTTTATTGTTAGATGATAAATCCTAATAATACCAATAAGCTGTTTCCTATTTTTAATAAAGTACTTCACTAAAAGTCCTAAAAAAGGCTTCTGTTTTCTCAAGGTGAGAGAAGATAATTAACTTTTTTCTTTCTTTTGCTTTTGAAATAAGAAAATATTAAGCAAGTGGGCCAATAAAGAGGTAGAGTCTACCTCTAATGAGAAAAAAATAGTGGAAAGATAGTGCGAAAAAAAATAAAGCAACAAGAAAAAATGTCCCTGGTCATGAAGTGGGACTGCTATTGTATATATTTTGCTTATGAGACAATCAGTGAAATCTGCACGAGGTCACTAGGAAAAAAGCTGAAGCACAGAAAGTTTACATAATATTTCATGATCACAACTTTATTCATCCAAAGAGCTGAGGGACATTGCAACATGCTTCCACTGAAAACATTGGATAGAAAGATTTTTTGTTCCATTTTGCCTTTTTTTCTTTGCTTTTTAGTCTGTTTGTTATTCACTGGTGAATTTTCTTGCTATCAATGTCCAGAAAATAATTTTAATCAGAATAATGTAAAGGCTGGCAGGAACACTTGATTTACACATATGCGGCACAGAGGAGCTAGAGACATGCTTTCTAGTACTGGCACAGCCCAAATAAAATAACATTTTGCCCAAAGAAAGATGTTTGCAGACTTTATTAGGAAATTCCTTCTGCCGATTATAGTAAGATATTGGCACACTTATTGACAAATAATTCTGAGTAGAAATGGTTACAGTGAAGGACACTCCCTTTGTATCCTTGTACCCTGGGCTCACTTCGTTCTGTGCTCTCATAGAAATTAACACCACAGGTCACATCTGATCTTTCAGATTGTAGATACTTCTGAGATCCTTTTGTCTCAGGTTAAAACAGGATTTCTTGAATGTCACAGACTTAGTTTTATTCATCTTTACACATTTATCACCTAATACACTATATTTCAGATTTTTAGAGATCAAAAAGTTTAACCAATTTACCCCATCTTTATGTCACTCTTATGTGCCACTGTGTAGATAAACATGCCACTATGAAGATAAAAATATGAGATTACTCCATATATAGGTAGACAGAATCTAATAGTATGCTCTAATTTGCACTAAAATGGTATTAAAGGAATAGATAGCTGTGATACTTCTGAGATGAACCCCCAAATTGAAAGGCATAACCTAAACAACACAGTAACGTTAAATTCAGTGACTTTGGGAGAGGATCTTTTAAACCATAAAAACACTTCAAAGTCAGTGGTGTAGTGATTCGGTTTTGACCAGAGGCTTCTTCCTGCTGGCCACACCTCTAGGGCGTGTGTTCATCTAACTAGCTACAGTGCCTACTGGTAGGAACTACCCTGGCCCTCGGAGGAAACATTTTCCATTTTGGACCCATTTCCCTCACCACGAGGTTTTCTTTTTCACACTGGTGAACCCATTCAGCTTCATGGAACCATCAGAGTCTGAATACCTGACCCTCATAACAACACTGTTCAACTTCTATTGTCTGGGAACCCACCTAAGTGCTTCTGGCCATAGGATGCCATATTATTAACACAGATCTTATTTCTTAAAGTATAGGCAGTAAAAAGTAGAGGCCAAAATTCATGTTCAATATATTAAAAAAATATAAGGTCATCTTGATAAGTATACATAACATGCTATGTGAGTGTTATGCTTTACATAAGAAACTGTACTTCTTATGAAGAAATACTGATGCAGACACAAAGCAAAAAGAAAGTCTAATCAACTGATTTCATGACTTAGCTTCTTTGATAAATCCAAATCCATTTTATCTCCTTTTTTTTTAAAAAAAGAAATAATCATTTATCCTACATCCTCTGTAACTTTATTCATTTGTCTATCCCATTACAAAACAAATTTTTTACCAGCAGTATGCTCATTCAAGCCAGACAGACTTTTTTAGGTACTCTATACATAATTATTTAATCATTCAGCATGCATCAAAAAATGAAACTAAGCATAACCTCAATTTAGATGGTTTACAGATCAGTCTCTTAGAAATTCAGGACAGCAAATACCATCCAGTCCTCAATGATACTTAAAATTATTTGCCAAGTTTTGCTTATATTTCACATTAGCAAGTAGTCTTTATTTTTTTTTTTAATTTGTTACAAATTTAATAAAAATAGTTTTGTTTTTTTTTCTTTAATTTTTTTATTAGTTGGAGGCTAATTACTTCACAACATTTCAGTGGGTTTTGTCATACATTGATATGAATCAGCCATAGATTTACACTTATTCCCCATCCCGATCCCCCCTCCCATCTCCCTCTCCACCCGATTCCTCTGGGTCTTCCCAGTGCACCAGGCCCAAGCACTTGTCTCATGCATCCCATACTTACGTGGTATAACTTTCCCACTTTCCACAGTGTTTGCCATGAGAAGACAGGTTGTTACCTAAGTTGTTTAGGTTATTTCTTAATTGGCAATCTCGTCAAATAACTTGCCATTTAGATTTCCTAAGCTAGTTTGGCAGGCCATAATCTGTGTTAATTTTATCAAAATTGTTTTAACTGATTAAAATATTATATAACTATTCAGAGAAAGGAAATATGATTTACTGAAGCATTAACTTAAAATTGAAGTAAATGTTTTTAGAGAAAGATTATGTCTATGTAAATCATTTTTTTATTTTTAATTCAGTTTTATTTATATTTTAATGGTTTTAGATAAAAGGCAGGACAAAATAGCAGTTTTTAGTAATGGTTGTATAATCTACTGGGCAGCATAAAAGCAAATATAGTAAAAGATAATTCCATTATGCCAAATTAGCCTCTCAATCTCAGATACCTCACTTCAAAAACTGAAGGAGATAATACATTTCTGAAGTCAAATCCATGTCTAAGGTATAAAAAGCCAACATGTAAAGTTTCATGCCTTTTTATTTGTTCACTTCTGACAACTTCACCCTATTTGAGGGATATAAAAATTCCCTGGAAGAAAAGATTTGCTCCTTGATAGATTAATTCTAAATTATATTAAAAATAATTAGCAATAGATATTACAAAATATTTACAAGGCTTCTAGAAGTCTATCTTATTAAGATATTGCAATTAATATTGATTAGTTATGAGTATAAACAGCTATGAAAACATGAGCATGCTCCCTTAAAACAAGACGACTGTCAATCTTAGAGTATGGTTATGATTTTGATAAACAGATTGCATTAATTTCCTAAAACAATTTTGTCTTCTCTATAAATAATCAGAATGAATGAATTAAGGTAATGTTAAAAGGAAGTACTATTTAAAGTTTGAAAAATAAATCAATAGAAATATTCTCTCAAAATCTGTACCTGTACAAAGGATCTGTGTGCATCTATATTTCTGTTTTTCCTATTAAGACTACATAGTAATTTTAGTGTGCAGTTATGTTTGCCTGTGTTATCTGTGCCTCTGTGCTGGATTTTCACTTATTTTAACAATCTCTCTTGCTGAAAAAGTTCAGCCTATAAAATTCTGGACTGCATATTTGCTGTTTATGTATCATTTATTCATTTACTAATTAAATTTTGCAGAATTTAATTGAGTTCACCAGGTGTTTTCAACATTCTCCCTTTTTACTATGCTAGTGAAAGTGAGGGAAAGTTGCTCAGTCATGTCTGACTCTTTGTGACCCAATGCACTATACAGTCCATGGAATTCTCTAGGCCAGAATACTGGAGTGGGTATCCTTTCCCTGCCCTGGGGGATCTTCCCAACCCAGGGATTAAGCCCAGGTCTCCTGCATTGCAGGTGGATTCTCTACCAGCTAAACCACAAGGGAGGCCCTTCACTCTGCTAGTATGTTAAATTTTAACTATCTTGTCACTAGAGAGACTAATCTGATATCTATGTTATATACATTTGGAAATATTTATATTGTTAATATCAAAATTTATATGGCTAGATATTTTAATCCCATTGCAGAAGATAGGGATAAATAGTAAGTAGGGTAGTAACCAATATTTCACACTGGTGGTGGTTTAGTCACTAAGCCATGTCTGACTCTTGTGACCACATAGACTGTAGCCTTCCAGGCTCCTCTGTCCATGGGATTTTCCAGACAAGAATACTGGAGTGGATTGCCAATTTCTCCTCCAGGGGACCTTCCCGACCCAGGAATTGAACCCATGTGTCCTGCATTGCAGGCAGATTCTTTACTAACTGAGCTGTAAGGGAAGCCCATACTTCACACTATGTACTAAAATACTGTTAATGAAAATGTCACAGATAGTAGCTGTTATACTCTATGCATACAATTTTATACTTAACAGAGTAAGCGATAGAAAAAAATTATTTGCTGTCAAAGGAACGAGACCTTTAGTTTCAGTTTTTGGAAGACTGAAGCCTAATCATAATTATGCTTGATGGTATTCAATTTTCTCTCATTCACTAAAAGAAGCCACATATTCAAAATAACTATACATTTTAAACCACTATAGCTAAATAAACCCTGGAGAAGGAAATGGCAACACACTTCAGCATTCTTGCCTGGAGAATTCCATGGACAGAGGAGCCTGGTAGGCTACAGTCCATGGAGTTGCAAAGAGTCAGACACAATTGAGCGACCAACACTTTTATATTATTTTTAGGATTAATACATGTCATATGGTTCATTGTAGTTAAAACAACTGTGGTAAAACTAATGTAAACATTTTTTTTTTCATCTTATAATTCTAAATAGGCAAATAAAGTATAGGCAAAAGCCTTGATCTTAGCATAAATTCATGGACAAAGAAAATATATTAATGTCATGGGTTTTTTTGGGCAACAATTTCAGTGAAAGTTTGACTCTCAGAGGAGAAATGTATGAATAAATGAATATGTAGTGAGCATGAAGTATGGAATCTTAAGAAATTCAATATTCTATTTTCGTTTCATCAGTGTAAAAAATTCTGAAGTAGTCATAAACCAGTATATGTGTGAAGTAAACTGCAGTGTACACAGGTATTCCTAAATGTCTATTTTCTTAACCAACTTCTAAGTTCATTTCCATTATTTAATTACTTAATTGTTCAAACATGCAGCCTATCAAAATACAGAGAGTCAGGGTCTGCTACAAACTAAGGCTTGTGACCCTCAAAATTCATGGGTCATGATGACACAACTTTAGGAAGGGCATAAAATAGAGCCCAGAGAGCCCCTTCATTCCTTCGACCATGTGAGGACACAGGGATAAGTCAGCCATGTATCTGGAAGGCTCGCACTGGACACCAGATCTGCCAGTGCCTCAAGCCTGGGCGTCCCAGCCTCAAGAACAGTGAGAAATAAAGTTGCTTATTGCCATCACTCTGTGGTACTTTCATTATAGCAGCTCAAACAAACTAAGACTGGATCTTGGTATGTATATGTATAATTCCAAAAATCCACACTAGGATAGCATACAGCTTAAAACTGTTAAGAAGATTGCAGTCTTGCAAGGAAAAATAGAGATATAGCATGGTATGGTTTTTCTTCCTGTGTCAACAAAAATGTGAAAAAAAGGTTAAAGAAAGTAAATGAGATGGAAAATTTGGTGACTTGTTTATTTGATCCCTCTGACTGATAATTATTTTCTTTAAAATGTAAATCCTTTTTGATATTGAGAAGTAAGCTTTTAGAGATTGACATGTCATTTCAAGATGCTAACCAGAAATAGCACCTTTCAGGTTACATTTCTAAATTGATTCTTCTTTACTTGGCAGTTGAGAACTGGCCTTTATGTGCTAACTCTCTAATTACTTTATGACAGTGATATACTCAAATATTTGAAAATTTAAGGAAACAACCGTGTTAATTAACAACACATTATTCTAGTGTTCTGACCGCTTTTGTCATTAGATTAACACTTTCAGCAAAGGATTAGATTAAATGATTAAGTTAACATTAATTCCAGTGTCATAAAAGATAGTTCTGATAAAATGAAACCAAATATATATGCATTAAAGCACACACAAGGAAGAAAAACTAATACGCATTTTAAATGTATTTAAAAATATACTCAGCAAATTTTATAATAAAATTAAAAATCTATTGCCATTGTCAGATAATTAGGAGATTAAATTCTTAAGTTGGACTTTATTAATTAATTAAACATTGTGCTGTCCTTAGTCGCTCAGTCCTGTCTGACTGTTTGTGACCCCGTGGACTGTAGCCTGCCAGGCTCCTTGTCCATGGGATTCTCCAGCAAGAATCCTGGAGTGGGTTGTCATTCCCTCCTCTAGGGGATCTTTCCAACCCAGGGTTCAAACCCAGGTCACCCTCATTCCAGGCAGACTCTTTACTGTCTGAGACACCAGGGAAGCCAATTAAACATTATTAGTTATTAACTACACTAATGACTATAGTTCTAATCTCATGTTATATGAACATTTCAGAACTTGGCACTGTCAGCAAGATCAGAGAAGTAATGATCATTTTACTTGATCATGATAAAAAGAATCATTTTGATCCAAGCAAATCAGTGAAAGAAAGGAAATGCTATTATTGCTATTGCCAACAAAAATTTATTTTATAAGCATTTTACCATTTTGACTGCCCTGTAAAAAAATCGTACCTGCATAAATAAGAATGATTTAACATTTTTCTGAGATTTTTCAGAAAAATTTATTTTTTTCAGTGGGTTTGAAATATGGGACAGTCTAATATTTGGCTAATTTACTCTGAGCATATATTTGCAACTAATTGTATATGGTATTAAACAAATACAATTTGCTTTTCAGAAATAATCTTTTAAGTCACTCCATCACTCTACTAAAACACTGAACTGAGCAAATATGCAGAGTTCTGATTCGGTAAGTTGTCACAATGTATATTATCTCTAACACAGAGAACTCTGAAAAGTTTTTAATTTGTATATATGAGTTATTTCCATTATATGTTATCTACCTTGATTCTTTACTGCTATAGTGATAAATTTAGAAAAACCCAGCCAACTGAAACAGAAAGCAAACAAAATGTAATATGTAAAAATATTTAAAATGTAATATTCATTGGGAGAAATCAAAGAATACATTTGATCATGTAAAAAGAAATATACTGATGAACCTATATGCAAGGCAGCAATGAAGACACAGACATAGTGAAACAGATTTATGGACACAGATTTATGAAAGGAGAGGGTGGGACAAATTGAGAGACTAGCATGGAGACATATACATGACATGACATGACATTACATATGGACACAGATTTATGAAAGGAGAGGGTGGGACAAATTGAGAGACTAGCATGGAGACATATACATGACATGACATGACATTACATTACCATATGTAAACTAACCCTAACCCTAACCCTAATTTTAGACAGCCAGGGGGAATTTGCTCTATGGCCCAAGGAACTCAAACCTGGTGCTCTGTGGCAATCTAAAGGGATGGGATGGGGTGGGAGGTGGTAGGAGATTCAAAGGTGGGGGGGATATAGGTATATCTAAGGCTGATTCCTGCTGATGCATGGCAGAAACCAACACAATGTTGTAAAGCAATTATCCTCTAATTAAAAATAAATAATGAAAAAAAGAGAAATACATGTATGTCCTGAAAAACAGAAATGGTTTTACTTTAACAGCTTTTCACTAACAAGTATTTTTTGCAGTGTTACTGTGAAATCATCACTGCACATAAACTTTTGGGTTGTCACAAGGAATCATATATTCTTTAAAACACTATTTTATGAAAGTGCTCCTAAACTCATCCTTGTTTGTTGGAATAAACTGAATTATACTGTAAATTTTTACTGTCAAAACTGTATGCAAGCTATTACTATATCTCACAGAATTCAGTCACTGTAACTCATATATGGAGAATATTGCACCAGAAGATAAGCACTATTATATTTTTTCGAAAGCAAAACAAGTCACTTTTCAGGACCATTTTGAATAGATACTTTATCAATATTTTCTTCTGTGACATAGATTATCCAAGAGACTCACTGACAGGAGTAAATTCACATATCAAGTAATAGATTAAATTGTTATATCATAAGCTGCCTAGAGCACATTAAAATCATGTGCTGTTATTTCATTATGTATAATATATTTGAGAAAACTGAGGGTCAGTAAACTGCTTCTCTAGTCTAGTCTACTTTTATCTCATTTTCTTACTTACATTATGAGCATTTTTTTGACAGATTACATTTTGGGGTTGAAGAGAAATAAATGTTTATAAAAATATTTTATAAGAAATGAGATACATTTTTTTTTAGCTTTCTTATCCTGCTGTTTTTTTTGTTGTTGTTGTTTTTGTTTTTTCATTTTTTTTCCATCTCCACTGACATTTTTTGATGTACATCCTTCATAAAAGTAAATGAAACATCTCTGGACCAGAAAGCCAGTGGCATAATTCAAGGGAGTAGGAAGACTGATAGATACTTGATGAGGGACTGGACAAGGAGTAGAACTTTGGGTTAAAGCAACAGCCAGAGGCCACATTATTTAGAACTTCAGCAAGAGTACATTAGTTAGTCAATAAATATTTATTAACTGCTTGCTATATGCTAGGCCCTCTACTAAGAACTTGATTTTGCCAAGACAAGAAAGAGAAAATCTCTGCCTTTGTGAATCTTGCTAAAATAGTTTTGAGTGAAGAGTATCACTTTAGTTTGTGTGGACAACAGAAAGGAGGACAAGATTGAATCTAGGAAATGTATCAGGCAGCTATTGAAATACTTTTGGTAAGAGATGATGATAAATTGAACAACTATAAAGGTAGTTTGGCAACAGTTACAAAAATTTGCTCATTGTGAACTCCATCTGAGGAGTTACTAAAATAAACAATATCATAAATATATTTTAAGCACCGAGAGTATAACTTGTAGAAGACGATATCATGTATATAATCATTCAGTTCAGTTAAGTTCATTTGCTCAGGTGTGTCTGATTCTTTGTAACCCCCTGAATCACAGCACGCCAGACCTCCCTGTCCATCACCAACTCCCGGAGTTTACTCAATTGCATGTCCATCGAGTCAAGATGCCATTCAGCCATCTCATCCTCTGTCGTCCCCTTCTCCTTCTGCCCCCAAACCCTCCCAGCATCAGGGTCTTTTCCAATGAATCAACTCTTTGCATGAGGTGGCCAAAGTATTAGAGTTTCAGCTTCAGCACCAGTTCTTCCAATGAACACCCAGGACTGATCTCCTTTAGGATGGACTGGTTGGATCTCCTTGTAGTCCAAGGGACTCTCATGAGTCTTCTCCAACACCACAGTTCAAAAGCATCAATTTTTTGGCGCTCAGCTTTCTTCACAGTCCAACTCTCGATCCATACATGACCACTGGATAAACCATAGCCTTAACTAGACGGACCTTTGTTGGCAAAGTAATGTCTCTGTTTTTTATTATGCTATCTAGGTTGGTCATAACTTTCCTTCCAAGGAGTAAGCGTCTTTTAATTTCATGGCTGCAATCACCATCTGCAGTGATTTTGGAGCCCACAAAAATAGAGTCAGCCACCGTTTCCACTGTTTCCCCATCTATTTCCCATGAAGTGATGGGACCAGATGCCATGATCTTAGTTTTCTGAATGTTGAGCTTTAAGCCAACTTTTTCACTCTCCTCTTTCACTTTCATCATGAGGCTTTTTAGTTCCTCTTCACTTTCTGCCATAAGGGTGGTGTTATCTGCATTATCTGAGGTTATTGATATTTCTCCCGGCAATCTTGATTCCAGCTTGTGGTTCTTCCAGCCTAGCATTTCACATGATATTCTCCGCATATAAGTTAAATAAGCAGGGTGACAATATACGGCCTTGACGTACTCCTTTTCCTATTTGGAACCAGTCTGTTGTTCCATGCCCAGTTCTAACTGTTGCTTCCTGACCTGCATACAGTTTTCTCAAGAGGCAGGTCAGGTGGTCTGGTATTCCCATCTCTTTCAGAATTTTCCACAGTTTACTGTGACCCACATAGTCAAAGGCTTTGGCATAGTCAATAAAGCAGAAATAGATGTTTTTCTGGAACTCTCTTGCTTTTTTGATGATCCAGCAGATATTTGCAATTTGATCTCTGGTTCTTCTGCCTTTTCTAAAACAGCTTGAACATCTGGAAGTTCATGGTTCACATATTGCTCAAGGCTGGCTTGGAGAATTTTCAGGATTACTTTACTACTATGTGAGAATAGTGCAATTGTGCCGGAGTTTGAGCATGCTTGGCATTGCCTTTCTTTGGGGTTGGAATGAAAACTGACATTTTCCAGTCCTGTGACCACTGCTGAGTTTTCTAAATTTGCTGGCATATTGAGTGCAGCACTTTCACTGCATCATCTTTCAGGATTTGAAATAGCTCAACTGGAATTCTGTCACCTCCACTAGCTTTGTTCATAGTTATGCTTCCTAAGGCCCACTTGACTTCACGTTCCAGGATGTGTGGCTCTAGGTGAGTGATCACACCATTGTGATTATCTGGGCCGTGAAGATCTTTTTTGGATAGTTCTTCTGTGTATTCTTGCCACATCTTCTTAGTATCCTCTGCTTCTGTCCGGTCCATACCACTTCTGTTCTTTATAGAACCCATCTTTGCATGAAATGTTCCCTTGGTATCTCTAATTTTCTTGAAGAGATCTCTAGTCTTTCCCATTCTGTTGTTTTCCTCTATTTCTTTGCATTGATCGCTGAGGAAGGCTTTCTTATCTCTCCTTGCTATTCTTTGGAACTCTGCATTCAAATGGGAGTATCTTTCCTTTTCTCCTTTACTTTTTGCTTCTCTTCTTTTCACAGCTATTTGTAAGTCCTCCTCAGACAACCATTTTGTCTTTTTGCATTTCTTTTCCATGGGGATGGTCTTGATCCCTGTCTCCTGTACAATGTCATGAACCTCTGTCCATAGTTCATCAGGCCCTCTGTCTATCAGATCTAGTCCCTTAAATCTATTTCTCACTTCCACTGTATAGTCATAAGGGATTTGATTTAGGTCATACCTGAATGGTCTAGTGGTTTTCCCTACTTTCTTCAATTTATGTCTGAATTTTGCAATAAGGAGTTCATGATCTCAGCCACAGTCAGCTCCCGGTCTTGTTTTTGCTGACTGTATAGAGCTTCTCCATCTTTGGCTACCAGAATATAATCAATCTGATTTCAGTGTTGACCATCTGGTGATGTCCATGTGTACAGTCTGCTCTTGTGTTGTTGGAAGAGGGTGTTTGCTATGACCAGTGCGTTCTTTTGGCAAAACTCTGTTAGCCTTTGCCCTGCTTTATTCTGTACTCCAAGGCCAAATTTGCCTGTTATGCCAGGTGTTTCTTGACTTCCTACTTTTGCATTCCAGTCCCCTATAATGAAAAGGACATCTTTTTTGGGTGTTATTTCTAAAAGGTCTTGTAGGTCTTCATAGAACAGTTCAACTTCAGCTTCTTCAGCATTATTGGTTGGGGCATAGGCTTGGATTACTGTGATAAGGAATGGTTTGCCCTGGAAACAAACAGAGATCATTCTGTCGTTTTTGAGATAATTAGAAGACTACTATTAAATGTTATGCAGTCATTTGAATGCTTCTGAAGAACTATGTATAATACCAAAAATTTCAAATGGACTGGCATTAAGTTTTCCATACCATTTCCATTTCTTAAAACTCCACTGTAGTTGTGCATAGCCTGAACATCTTCCAGGGTATAAAATGACTTGAAATAATAGAAAAAATATACATTATTTTGTAATGTAAAATTGAGTTCCTATGAAATTAAGTGATTATTATTATTCCAAGACTCAAAAAAGTTCCTGAAATTCATATAATCCTGACTTGAAGCAATAACTCAGTTGAGAAAGGTTGTTCCTCAGATTACTCACAATAAAAATCACATAAATTCTAAAGCCTTCCTTAGGATGAGACTTAGCCTTGAGTCAGCTGTAGATAGGAGCTGATTCTAAGAAACCCAGATGGTCCATATACTACAAGAGTTGCACCCTCATGTACATGGGTATTACTCCCCCAAAAAAGAAGAAAAAAAGAAAAACAAAGAAAAGGAAAAATTAAAAATACTTAAATGACAGTATTTTGTTAGCAAGGATAGGTCTTCAGGATTCCTTTTCAGGAAAGAATGTACATAAAACTATCAAGGTTAACTATCACAAGAGTAGAAATAGAAACTACTCTTAAATCTTGGTAGGAAAACAAATCCAAGTGAAGTAATTTCACAGTAAGCAAGAGAATTCTGAAAAATGAAGAATAGAACCTAGATACTTACTACCAAACACACAATGATATGCTAGAACTAAGCCTGAAAGTATTTGTAGAATTAGCTCATGAAGCTAAATGCTTAAGTGTAAATTCCTATTATTTCATATTTGTTCTATTTACTTAAATTTTAATATAATTGTTTCTCAATATGTAAAATGAGT
Organism: Cervus canadensis; assembly: GCF_019320065.1. Classification (NCBI taxonomy): domain Eukaryota; kingdom Metazoa; phylum Chordata; class Mammalia; order Artiodactyla; family Cervidae; genus Cervus; species Cervus canadensis. The sequence goes on from NC_057394.1 coordinate 26,917,210, forward strand.
ATTTGAAGTAGTATTTACCCCATAGGGGTTTGTTTGGAACAGTGCCAAACTCTAATAACTGATAAATGAATATATTATAATGTAATTAGTGTTAGTATATTAATTAGTATGGGTCCAATCTGGAAAGACGGACTATGCAATAATATAAAAATGGGAACCAAAAAAAATGAACTATATTAAGAATTTACAGTAGTAAGTGATTGGCCGATGAGAATAGATCGAACTCTAAATACAGGAATAGCAAATATAAGGAGTAGTCACTACATTGAAGGCTGAGATAAGCCCCGACAAATAAAATATGTCTTTGCTCCACCAGGACCAACATCCAGATTTTACTGAAAAGAGCATAAATATGAGTCACTGCGTGCAAATAAACATCATGCTTTGTGCTGGCAGAATGTGCCAGCTTGCCCTCCAGAGAGTACTAGAAAACCGTCCTCCGGGGAGGTATTTCCATTAGAAAACTACCCAAGGGCTGCCATTGGAAGCTGCTGGGTATGGTTGCTGCGGGTTGTCAGATACTAGAAAGCAGGGTGCAAGGCTGGTAACCTGGGACTTAACAAGCTGAAGTCACCACAGAAGCCAGGTCCTGGAGAAGACACACACAGGAGGAACCAGCTGAACAAGCACACCAGAACCCAGAAACAAGACCCTGACTTCCTTCCAGCTTTCTCTAGCGCCCTCTATTGACAAAAGGAAAAACACATAATGAGTCCAGATCCATTTTCTTTTTTTTTTTCTTTTATTTATTTATTTATTTATTTTTTTAAATTTTTTTATTAGTTGGAAGCTAATTACTTCACAACATTTCAGTGGGTTTTGTCATACATTGATATGAATCAGCCATAGATTTACACGTATTCCCCATCCCGATCCCCCCTCCCACCTCCCTCTCCACCCGATTCCTCTGGGTCTTCCCAGTTCACCAGGCCCGAGCACTTGTCTCATGCATCCCACCTGGGCTGGTGATCTGTTTCACCATAGATAGTATACATGCTGTTCTTTTGAAACATCCCACCCTCACCTTCTCCCACAGAGTTCAAAAGTCTGTTCTGTATTTCTGTGTCTCTTTTCTGTTTTGCATATAGGGTTATCGTTACCATCTTTCTAAATTCCATATATATGTGTTAGTATGCTGTAATGTTCTTTATCTTTCTGGCTTACTTCACTCTGTATAATGGGCTCCAGTTTCATCCATCTCATTAGGACTGATTCAAATGAATTCTTTTTAACGGCTGAGTAATATTCCATGGTGTATATGTACCACAGCTTCCTTATCCATTCATCTGCTGATGGGCATCTAGGTTGCTTCCATGTCCTGGCTATTATAAACAGTGCTGCGATGAACATTGGGGTGCACGTGTCTCTTTCAGATCTGGTTTCCTCAGTGTGTATGCCCAGAAGTGGGATTGCTGGGTCATATGGCAGTTCTATTTCCAGTTTTTTAAGAAATCTCCACACTGTTTTCCATAGTGGCTGTACTAGTTTGCATTCCCACCAACAGTGTAAGGGGGTTCCCTTTTCTCCACACCCTCTCCAGCATTTAACCAACCACCACCAGAGCAATAAGTTTAGAGCAAGACATACCACGCAAATTTCTAGCAACGCAGGAACATAGCCCTGAACGTCAACATACAGGCTGCCCAAGGTCACACCTAACACATAGACCCATCTCAAAACTCATTACTGGGCACTCCATTGCTCTCCAAAGAGAAGAAATCAAGTTCCACGCACCAGAACACTGACGCAAGCTTCCCTAACCAGGAAACCTTGACAAGCCAATCGTCTAACCCCACCCACTGGGTAAATCCTCCACAATAAAAAGGAACCACAGACCTCCGGAATACAGAAAGCCCACTCCAGACACAGCAATCTAAACAAGATGAAAAGGCAAAGAAATACCCAACAGGTAAAGGAACATGAAAAAATGCCCACCAAGTCAAACAAAAGGGGAGGAGATAGGGAATCTACCTGAAAAAGAATTTAGAATAATGATAATAAAAATGATCCAAAATCTTGAAAACAAAATGGAGTTACAGATAAATAGCCTGGAGACAAAGATTGAAAAGATACAAGAAATGTTTAATAAAGACCTAGAAGAAATAAAAAAGAGTCAATTAAAAATGAATAATGCAATGAATGAGATCAAAAACACTTTGGAGGGAACCAAGAGTAGAATAACAGAGGCAGAAGATAGGATAAGTGAGGTAGAAGATAAAATGGTGGAAATAAATGAAGCAGAGAGGAAAAAAGAAAAAAGGATCAAAAGAAATGAGGACAACCTCAGGGACCTCTGGGACAATGTGAAACGCCCCAACATTCGAATCATAGGAGTCCCAGAAGAAGAAGACAAAAAGAAAGGCCATGAGAAAATACTCGAGGAGATAATAGCTGAAAACTTCCCTAAAATGGGGAAGGAAATAGCCACCCAAGTCCAAGAAACCCAGAGAGTCCCAAACAGGATAAACCCAAGGCAAAACACCCCAAGACACATATTAATCAAATTAACAAAGATCAAACACAAAGAACAAATATTAAAAGCAGCAAGGGAGAAACAACAAATAACACACAAAGGGATTCCCATAAGGATAACAGCTGATCTATCAATAGAAACCCTCCAGGCCAGAAGGGAATGGCAGGACGTTCTGAAAGTAATGAAAGAGAATAACCTACAACCTAGATTACTGTATCCAGCAAGGATCTCATTCAGATATGAAGGAGAATTCAAAAGCTTTACAGATAAGCAAAAGCTGAGAGAATTCAGCACCGCCAAACCAGCTCTTCAACAAATGCTAAAGGATCTTCTCTAGACAGGAAATGCAGAAAGGTTGTGTAAACGTGAACCCAAAACAACAAAGTAAATGGCAACGGGACCACACCTATCAATAATTACCTTAAATGTAAATGGGTTGAATGCCCCAACCAAAAGACAAAGAAACCCAACCAAAAGACAAAGATTGGCTGAATGGATCCATTTTCACAGAACAAGTAAAAGGGAGTCTCTGCCACTCAGACGCAATAAGTTCATAAGTGATGACATTAAATTGAAAAAAAAAAATTTCACTGGCAGATAGTCCAAGTTCCTCTAAGAATGCAAGCTATATGCTATTAAAAAGACATCTCCCATTTATAACACATGTAAAATGTGATAGGCAGAATCCTTAAGGACTCCCCAGGATTCCTTAACCCAATTCCCAAGACTGTGAACTTAATGAAATGGCATGCTTGTGATTATATTTCATGGAAAATTAGCTTTTGCATACATCATTAAGGTTACTATTCAGTTGACTTTGAGTTAATTAAAAAGGAGTTTATCAACAAGGAGCTAATCTAATCACATGAATCTCTGAAAGTAGACTTATTTGAGCAGGTGCAGAAGTCAGGAAGATTCTAAACATGAGAAAGCTTTATGTCTGGTGAGGCTAGAGAGGACATAGGAATAGGAATACATGAGGTCTCTAAGCCTTCTGACCATCAGTAAGCAAATAGGGAGCTCAAGCTACAAAAACAAGTCACTAAACTCAAAGAGCTTAGAAATGGATTCTTTCTCAGAACTTCTAGACAAGAACCAAACCTGACCAACACTTTGATTTCAGTTTTGTGAGAACCTTAGCAGAGAACCTAGTGAAACACATTTGTGCTTTTTTATAGACTATTTTTTAGAGCAGTTTTAGTTTAAAATATATTTATCAGAAAGCATAGAGATTTCCCATATAACTCTTGCCTCTACACACACAGAGCCCCTCTCTGTACAAATATCCCCCACTGAATTATACATTTGTTACAACTGATGTATCTAAGTCAACAGGGCACTATCACCAAAGTCCACAGTTTACATTATGGTTACAGAGTAATTCCACTGCCCTAAAATGTATCTATAATTCACCCATTTATATATCCCACCTCCTTAAACCCTGACAGCCACTGATTTTTTTTTTTTTATTGTGTCCTTAGTTTGCCTTTTTGGTATTATAGTTGAAATCATATAATATGTAAATATTATAAATACATATTTATAAATATTATAAATACATATTATAAATATGTAATAATATTTTCAAATTGGTTGCTTTCACTTAATATTATGTGTTTAAATTTCCTCAGTGCTTTTGCATGGCTTGACAGCTCAATTCTTTTTAATGGTGAGTATTTCCTTGACTTACTGTACAACAATTTATTATTCCAATCAACAACTGAAAGACATTTTGGCTTCTTCTAGGTTTTGGCAGCCACAAATGAGGCTTCTATAACAATCCATGTTCTGTTTTTTGTGTAGATATTAGGTTTAAACTCATTTGGTAAAACTAAGGAGCTGGATCACATGATAATATTAAGTGTAGTTTTGTAGGAAACTTCCAAACATTCTTCCACAGTGGCTGTAGCATGTTGCGTTTCCATACGTGACAGAGCCCCTGTTGCTTCACACCCTCACCTGCATTTGGTACTGTCAGTGTTCTGTGTTTGGGCCTTCCCAACAGGTGCATCTTGTATCTTACGCTTAGTTGCTCAGTCGTGCCCTACTCTTTGTGACCCCATGGACTGTAGCCCACCAGGCTTCTCTGTCCATGGGATTTCCCAGGCAAGAATACTGGAGTGGATTGCCACTTCCTTCTCCAGGGGATCTTCCCTGCCCAGGGATCGAACCCAGGTCTGCCACATTGCAGGCAGATTCTTTACTGTCTGAGCCACTAGGGAAGCCAAAGTGAAAGTCACTCAGTCATGTCCGACTCTGTGACCGCATGAACCATACAGTCCATGAAATTCTCCAGGCCAGAATACTGGGGTGGGTAGCTGTCCCCTTCTCCAGGGGATCTTCCAAACCCAGAGACTGAATCCAGGTTCCTGCATTGCAGGCAGATTATTTACTGTCTGAGCCAGATTATTATTATTTTGTGTTTTTCTTATCACATATGATGTAAACCATCTTTTCATATTTTTATCTGTACATCTTCCTTGATGAGGTGTCTGTTAAGCTCTTTTGTCCATCTTTTAACTGATTAATTTACTAAATTGCTGTATTTTAGGAATTCTTTGTATATTTGAATAACTGGTTTTTTAATCAGACATTTTTTTTTGCATATATTTTCTCCCAGTTATGGCTTCCCTTTGTATTCTCCTGATTGTGTCTTTAACACAAAACAAATTTTAAATTTTAGTGAAGTACAGCTTATCAATTCTTTAATTCATAGATCATGGCTTTGGTACTGTAGTTACAAAGTCATCACCAAACAAAATGTCACTTGGATTGTTACTGTTATTCTCCAGGTCTTCAAGTGTGTAGTCCATTTTGAATAATTTTTGTGAAGGGTGTAAACTATTTGTTTAGATTCTTTACTTGTTTGGCATTTGGGTGTTAAATTTTTCTAGCATCATTTGTTGATTTATTGAACAGGCTATCTTTGCTCTATTGCATTGACCTTGCTCCTTGTCAAAGAACCATTGACTCCATTTATGTGGGTCTATTTCTGGGCTATATATATATCTTTAACTTATATAGATCTTTCTCATATAGATCTTGTATGTATTTTTTGTTAGCTTTTCTGCCTAGCTACTTCATTTTGGGGAGGCACTAATGTAACTGTGTGATATATGATTATATCTCTGAACTTTAGTGAGTGTGTGCTCAGTTCTTATCACTTCTCAGAAGGGACAGGATGGCTAGTGGGTGGATTTGGGCCTTTCCTTTCTCCCTCACAGAAGAAGATAGAGGATTGAGATTGAATATTTCCTCTGTTCCATACGGAAGGGTGAGGATGGGCATTTTTCTTCCCTTAGGTCAATTAGGCTCTGGTTAAGCAGCTTGAACGAAGACCTTGTTAAGAAAAGAAGAAATGAGTGAAGACCTGAGGGAAGACCTTGTTAAGAAAGCAGAATGCTCTGGACTTGTATCAAAAGATATAGTTCCTTTCCCCCTTTCCTTTTCAGAAGCATGGAATTATTTTCCTCTGGTATCTACTGAAAGAATTAATAGAGCAGCAGCAAAAATATATGTATATAAATTGTGTCCCCTGTCAATGTCAGCTGGGGAGCCCCAATGACTGGGTTCCCCAAGAGTTTTAAACTTCTGAGTTGCACACTCTGAGCCTTCAGCAATCCATCAATTACAGTCTACGTTTTATTTCTCAAGCTCTGGTTTCGCAGAGGTGATGGCTCAGGTATTTCTGTTCTGTCAGATTGTGATTCTGAGATTGCTTCAGTTTGGGGTACAGGGTCTCGCCCTGTGAATTCACTGTTTATGAATCTAAGAAGCGTTGTTGATTTTTTAATTTGTTCAGCTTTTAATTGTTTGGTCAGAGTGGCAACTTCCAAACTTCTCACCTGCTGGACTAGAAATCCCCACCTGAACTTTCCTGACCCAGAGATGAAACCCAAGTCTCTGCATTGGCACACAGATTCTTTACCACTGTGCCACCTGGGAAGTCCTTTAAGATTCATACTTAAATAAAAATTCCATGCATAACTTACTCTTTTCTGAATATTTTCAGCATTTGCCCCAGTTTAAAAGTTTCAAATTTTCTTAAGGACTGTACAATAGGCAAACCAAATGCTAAAATTAGATGAAAAACAGTGGTGATTATCCTACCCACACTTCTTTCCACTCACACACCTCCCTTGTGCTGTATGCATTAAAATTTCAATATAGATTTTAATACTGGATATCAAATAGTATGCTCCCTTTTATATTCTAATAACTCTCCCATGCTAATGTGCATTCAGTAGTTTCCATCCTGATTATTATGGATTCCTTATATCTACAGGAAATAGAATATGGATTGATATAATTTGAAGTAGATCAGATGACTTCATTGTCTATTAAAACTTCTTGTAGTAGCAACTGTTAATCTAATCAGAGGCTACAAGAAGAACCAATGCATTCTATTGAGCAACACAGAATATAAAAGAAACTTGCAGTGGAGGTAGGAGAATGCCTCATCTTTAAGGTGCTGGAATACTAAGTGATTTAACATATGAATAGTAGTTTCCTTAATGCAGAGAAGCAAGCAAATACAGCAGAAGCAAAAACCCAAGGTACCATTAAAAAAATAATTTTACTTGAGTTGTAAATAGAAACATGCATTCAAACTGTAATGACTTACCATGATTTTAGCAAAAAAAAAAAAAAAGAAAAATATAATATTGGCTGGCACCTGAAAGTAACCCAGCAATATTTTTACTGTCATGGCAGGATACAAAAAATCAAATACAAAATCACAACCAAAAATGAAAATAAACATTCATGCATAGTTGTAGCACAAAACATATTACTTATAATAGATAGTATTTTACAGCAATATAACTGTTACTTACAATGTATTTTGTAGTAATGGAGCTTTAATGTATAATGGATAGTATCTTGTTTAGAAAACCTAAAATCCATTCTGCTGGAGTGCTGAGAAAAAAATAACTTGAAAATTTTCATGCACAGGTAAATTAAATAAAAGTACACTTTAAGATAAGCAATGCTCAGAATGTATGCAATTCATATTTTAGAAAATATTTCTGGAGGCATGTGTACTCTCCTGGAATAATAGATTATGCAAAAAGACATCATGCAAGCATTTTAAAGTGGTAGTATAAAATATGGCTGAGAATTGAAAAAGTTAAAATAAAGATGGCTTTAATATTTAGGAAGACGTATACTGTAGAAGTAATTGCAGCCCAGTGATTAACGACACTGGCTGAGAAATCAAACAGATCTCAATTCAAATAATGCAAATAGCCTTTGCTAGCTGTGTCACCTTGGGCTAAGTCTTTAGACCACTTTAGCTTTGGTGTCCTAATTTGTAAGATGGGGATAACATCATCTTCCTTCATAAAATGGTAAAAGTTAAATGACAGAGTATATGTTAATGCTTATCACACTGTCTCTCACTGATTAAGTGTTTGGGAAAAGCAGCTAGCAGAGACAGAAAACAGAAAGATCAGTCCTGTAAAACTGTTGTAAATCTGTCTCTAAACACATTTTTAAGAGAGTGAACTGGCTACTTAAATCCTACATAATGAACACTAAGCAGGACAGGGTTTGACAAAGACTGTATGAGCTCAGACATCACAGCAACTCCCCAGATAATGTCCTCTAAAAAAACCCTCTATAAAAACTAACATCTACTATTGGACAGTTGAAAACTTTATTGGAAGAAAAAAAGTTTGTTGATGCTACCTTCACCGTTTCATTTCTGGGCTCTTTTATTGCTACTCATACTGCAGCTACAGAAACTAGCTGAGGCACCCCATTATGTAAGTCTCATTCAGCTCTTATTCTTCCCACCCATTCCACTGGTCTCCTAATGATGTCCCCCAGCACACACCTCTTTCTTGCTTAATTGCAGCTCTGAAAATGATTGCCTTCCAGTTAAAGCAGCACTTTGCACTTGGTGTTTACTTCTCCAAGATAATACTCCCTAACACTCGTTTCCTTTGTGAACATTCATTTCAGAAAGAAGGAACCAGAACAAAAACCTCAAGGACCACCAAAACCAGTTCTGGAATCACCTGATGGCAGCCCTAATCATCTCAATGTCTCCAGGAGCAAAGAAGAATGCAAGGCTATAAATCCTGATCTTTACCGATAGCCCTATTCTCCAACCTGAAACCATAAGACACCTTCCTATTTCCCAGGAAGTAGTTAGCCTACTGTGGACCCCTTGTCTGGCAAAGTCATAAAGCTGCTTTTTTCTATGCCTCCAACAATGTCTCTCAGCATTTCTATTTGGTACCAGTGAACAGAGGCTGGGTTTTCAGCAATAATACTGAAATGAAGCAGGACCCTATGGTCCTTCCCTCTCCCCATGAGCCATGCCTGCCTGCTCTTGGTGGAAAACTTCAAGCAAATAAGTTTAATCAGGGAAGTGAGAAAATGCAGAAGCAAAGGAAAACAACTGAATAGAACAAAACAATAATAGTTTAGTCACTAAGCAAAGTCAAGAACCTTCAGGTCCTTCCCAAGGGTTATAGATAAAATTCCAAGCCATATTCTGTAAGCTATCTTGTAGATACTGAAACCCCCACCAGGTGAAAAAAGTTGACTACATGATGATCAGACTACAGCCATGACATAAGCTGCCACAATTCCAAGAACTGACCTCAATGAACAAATCCACCATGGAACTGGAGATTAACTATACTTACAACAATCAAAATGATGTTGGCCACACCACTGTGCTGTGCTTAGCCACTCAGTCATGTCCGACTCTTTGCAGCCCCATGGACTGTAGCCTGTCAGGCTCCTCAGGCTCCATGGGATTCTCCAGGCAAGAATACTGGAGTGGGTTGCCATGCCTTCCTCCAGAGGTTCTTCCCAACTCAGGGATCGAATCTGCATTTCAGATGTCTACTGCACTGGCAGAGGAGTTCTTTCCCATTAGTGCCACCAGACCACTACCTGACCAATTTCAAGATGACTGTCAGTTGACTGTGCAGTTTCTCCATGTAGCCCCCTCCTTCTGGCTATAAAAGCTCTTGCCTACTGACTGTCAGTGGAGGGAGTTGAATTTTGGATAGGAGTTCACCCCCTACCAGATGTTGGCATCTGAAATAAAGCAAACTTTCCTTTCCACCAACCTTGCTTCTTCATTAGGGCTTCCCTGGTCGCTCAATGGTAAAGAACCTGCCTGCAAGGCCCTGGTTCGATCCCTGGGTCTGGAAGATCCCCTGGAGAAGGAAATGGCACTCCCAGGAGCCTGACAGGCTGTAGTCCATGGGGTCGCGAAGAGTTGGACATGACTGAGCAACTAATACTTTCTTTTTTCTTTCTTGCCTCTTCATTGGCTTTTGAACAGTGAGTAGCTGGACCTCAAATTTTGGCTACAATAATACAAATTCCTGGCACTGTACACTTACATATAAGATTTTAAATTCTAGATTGTATATAAAAGATAGTAGAAAACATATTATTACTTTTACCTTAACCCTTTGTTAAGGGACTATAAAGGACTTGTCAACCTAAGAAGAAAAAAAATGAGTACAGGTCAAGATGCAAAGCATTTATTTGGGATCAAAGAATTGCAATCTAGGCTACATAGATTTTGTTAGAAACCCAAAGAGAATCTCTATTGCAAGAGAGGGGCTCAGGGTTCTTATGGGGAAAGGAGAGGAAGGTGAGGTAACTTTTTTGTTTGTTTTTTTAGAAACCTTTATTGGTACAAGATGAGATAATCCATCTACTGAAGTGTCCTGGTGAGGGACGAGGTAAAACTAGATTTGTACTTCACTGACTGGTCGGGTGACGTGTTCACTGGGTAAAAGTTCATTTATCAGTCCTTTCGATATGATATTCTAGTTTCTTTAGTATCTTAGAATGTTGGTGGTTTGATCCAGTTTAGAGGTACAGAAAAGAGGACAGGCAAGGCAGGTCCTCTGGAATGGTTGCTCTGCCTGTATTTTAAATGGCTCCACTCATCGTCTACAGAATGTAAATTTTAGAGTTCTGTGTATTTAAACAAAGTCTCCTAACTCAAATATGTGAAAGTAAAATGCCTCAGAATAACTACTATGTTTCTAGAAAACCAGTTAAAGTTACTTTGATTGGGAGAACTTAGGCAAAATTTAGTTATTCATTCTTTAAGAGGAAGTTCACAATAAACTCTTTGCATAATTACTAGAGATGCAGTAATAAGTAACAACAGACAATAAGTTCTTTCATTCATGGACTGGTCAGAATGATCTCACCAACCTACAATCCACATAAATACCATGAAATTGAGATCAGTGGATTTATCTCATGCTTGACAAATTCTGGACCCATCAGCATCTGTCCTTACACAGGGCACACAGCCAACACCAGCTGGAACTGTGTGATGCCCACGAGTTCATTCAGGAGATTAAATCTGTGATGCGCGTAAGCTTACTCAGAATAGAGCCTGCCTCAGTGAGTGTTCAGCAGTCAGGATGTAACAAGGACCTCAGCAGCGTTAGTAGAGGAAACTATGTCTGTGGATAACATACTAGCAAACCACCCAGGAGCATTCTCACATCCAGAATGCCAGAAACAAACTGCAAAAGAATGTTCCACAGATGGAAAATTATTGCAGAAAACCCTTATTCTTGCATAGTGTCATGAAGAAGGTAGTCTTTGATTTAAAAAGCTCCAGTAAATCTATAATCATTTAGGAAATGCATTCCATCTTTCTGATTTTGAAACTTTATATGTAGACTGAAATCTGAATTAACTGAAGCATTTTTAAAGGTTTTATCTGTTTAGAGCAGTGTTAGGATCACAGCAATACTGATCAGAAGGTACAGACATTTCCCCATATGACCTCTGCCCCTGCACATCCAGATTTCTCCCATTATCATGACCACCATCAGAGTGATGTGTTTGTTACAACTGTTTATTGACACTTCATAATCATCTGGTGTTCCTAATTTACCTTAGGATTCACTCTTGGTGCTGTACATTCTATGAGCTTGGGAAAATGAATAATGACATATACCTATCATAATGGTATCATAAAAAGTATTTTCACTGCCTATTCATTCCTTCCTCCTCTGTAACCTTTGCCAATTACTGTGTCTATAGTTCTACCTTTTCCAAAATGTCATATAATTGGAGGCATACAATATACTGTTATTTAGACTGGTTTCTTTCACTTAATAATAAGCATTTAAGATTTCTTCATGTAGTTCTTCATAGATCATATCTTTTTAATACCAAGTGATATTCCATAGTCTGTATGTGAACATAAAATTTTGCACATAAAGTTGGACAAATATAAAGCTGTTTGCTTTGTTACCATTTGTCTTATTTCATTAATTTTAGCATCTTAAAATGTCTTACAGAATGTTCTATAGTGAAAGTTTGTTGATGATTAATACTTTCAGTATTTGTTTACAATTGTCTTTACTTTATCCTCATTGATGAACAAGAATTTTGTTGTGTCCACAATTCATCATTGATAGTTACCATTCATGTCTTAGCAGATATGAGTCCACTTCTGTCCAGCTTCAACTGTATCTCTTAAGAGGTCTACTGTCATGAAAATCTGTTATGTCTTTCATTTCTGACTTCATTAGTTTTTCTCTTCTTTAATTTAGGTGTCACACATTTTCTCTAGTATTTGATAGCCAGAGATTTATTTTTGTCTATCTTGTTAGGGGCATTCGTGGCTCTTCCTGTCAATTTTGGAATATTTACAAACAGGTTTTCAAATATAATCTTTCCACAATGCTTTCTAAGCTTTCTTCTGGCAATACCAATCAGACTTATGCCCCTTTATTCTTCCCTCATATTTTCTGTTTCTTTGAACTTTATATGTTCCTTAACTTTTTAAAAGTTGAGATTACTACTTCTATTTCCCTGTTACATTAAGCAAAACTCTTTAACATCTTTGATGAGTTTTAAAGTTCAACTATCATATTTTTTTGTGAAATTTCTTTTAATTATTTGCTAAAATTGGTTTGACAGAAATTATAACCACAAACATTTGCTTGATTTTTATTCCCAACTTTCATTTCTTTAAATACTTCCATGGGAATAATTTTTTACATTCCTGGGAATTTCCTGGCTATAGAAAATTTTTTTTTCAGTTTACACATCTCAATAATGGTTCTTTTTTTTTTCTCCTTGAAATGTGGCCAGTTTTTAGGCTTGTTTTTATTTTTGCATTGTGGGAATTCCAAGTGCCTAAATAGGAGATGTTTTCTTCTACTAAAAACTTGGATTTGCTCATGTCAGGAGTCTATACTATCATAGAATCCCATGAAAATGTGAGATTCACAACAAATCCCCTTTAGGCTGTTGCTGCCCTGATGGATGCTGCAGCCCTTAGACTGCCCTGACATGAGCCTTGAGGGAACTCAAGATGGAAATAAAAGTGGCTGCCTGCTGGCAAGCTCTCAGCCACTGTAGCGACCCCTAATGGCACACCCTGAGGAAATTCAGCATGGGAAGGAACAGGCTATTTTGCAAATCAAAGGAATGATTTCAATGGGCCCAGACTTTTGACTCTTTCCATACACAGAAAAGTACTAAATTCTTTAACTTGAGGTATCTGGTGGTGGTTTAATAGCCTCCTATGGACTATAAAGCTTGCCAGGCTCCTCTGTCCATGGGATTCTCCAAGCAATAATACTAGAATGGGTTGCCATTTCCTTCTCCAGGAGATCTTCCCAACCCAGGAATTGAACCTGGGTCTCCTGCATTGCAGGCAGATTCTTTATCAGCTACAAGGGAAGTCTATTGAGGTATCTGGTTTTCTTTAATTAACAGTAATCTTTTGAAGTTCAGAATACCTGATCTTTGTGGCAAAAACTGCTATATCTCTTGGTTCCTCCCTTACCTTCAGTTTTTGGCACAATCCCTCAGAGTTACTGGAGAGGCTGCATCTCAGGCTGAAGTCCTCAATTTTGTCCACCAAATAAAACTTAACTCTCAATTTTTATGTTGTGCATTTTTTCCAGTTGACTCTTCTGTCATGTATTAGCAAAGTACCTTGCTTCTGGCAAGTTTACTCAGCTGTAAAGAAAAAGAAAAAGAAAATCAGTGAAAAGATAGAAATTTAAAATATAGAAGTCAAAATAGATTAATGAAGAAACAAAGCATTCTTTGAAGTCTACTACAAAAATTAGAGACAACACATCTTTTCTAACAAATAAGGGTTATTAACAAAATTCACTATGTATTATATACCAGGTAACTCACAAACTCAAAGAATGTTTATTGTAACTCACACTTTCTGATAAAACATTAAATTATAAATTAATAATGAAATGTCCAATGAAACCACAGCATTTATATTTGATACTCACTCTTCCAACTATCTCAAAAGTCAAAGACTCATAGGATTCCCAATTATATTAGCAATATGCCAGCTATGGACATTTATATAATAAAGGTCAATGCTAAGAGTTACAGAGAGACCTAAAAACTAACCTTCACTTTTTGCACTATAGTTTCATGAATAGAAAATGAATAAAGAGTTTGTGTTCTGTTAGTCTGATAACAAATGGTTTATAGGATATAATTTGAAGTCCGAAATAAATAGTCCCAAAGAATCACTGTAGATAAAACCTTTTCAGTGAATCTGTTGGCTTTTGATTTGTAGCAAGTAAATTAAACCAAATCTCAGCTCCAAAAAAACCAATATTATTAGACTTGCTAGTTTTAACAGTTGTATCATCTGGTTTCTTTACATGTCTCTAATTTCTACACAATTTCTTTTCCTATTTATCCAGAGAAGGCATTCTTTTTCCTTTTTCCTTTGGTCTAACTATAGTACAAATAAGAAAGAGCACAATAATTTCAGTGGATGGCAAGTGTTTTACACAGCATATGTGGCAAATTAGTTTATATTAGGGTAAAAAATATTAAATAGTCATTACAGAGCAATTCTCTTATATGGGACATTCCTCACACTTTCTATTTTTAATAGCCATTTTGAAACTTTTTCTGATAACCAAATTTACAAGTTACATCCAGAATTATTAACAAAATAATATGATTTTGTATACTAATGGAGTTTGGCAATAGTGATGAATATATAGTTGTGACATTTTTTATAACACTCTTGACAAAGATTATCAAACATATATTTTTACAAGTTAATCTTACAGCAGGCTTCCCTGGTGGCTCAATGGTAAAGAATCCACGTGTAATGTGGGAGACCTGGGTTTGATCCCTGGGTTGGGAAGATCCCCTGGAGGAGGGCATTGCAACCCTCCTCCTGCAACTGCAATACAACCCATGCAGTCTTCTTGCCTGGAGAATCCTCATGGACAGAGGAGCTTGGTGGGCTACAGTCCATGGGGTCACAAAGAGCAGACACAACTGAGCAACTAAGCAAAGCGCAATCTTACAGTAATTAGATTCTTAGTAAAGCACTGTACAATCTGTTTCACCAAATTATTTGGGACTGGTTATACGTTGATTTGCCAAATCAAGAATTAGCTTTCACAGAAATAAAGTTAATGTGTAAGATGTCTCAAATGAGGTACAACTGGATTTTCAATTTATCATAGCTTTTTTTCCAAATCAGAAAGATAGTCCATATTTAATAATATAAAGGTTATTTTTGCAGTAGGTTTCTGTTCAACTAGACAAGATGCCTGAAAACACCTGGTATTTCTTTCAGTTCACATAAAAAGACCTATGTGTTTTATATAATATGAAGATAATTATATTGAAGTTAAATAATAAACTAAATTAGAATTAGTATTTACTGAAAATCTATTTTTAGTAAAATTTTATATTAGGAGTGCTACCCAATTTAGGCTTATGGATCTAACATTTATATCCACAATTTGAAAATAAGGAAGGAATCATGAAAAAGTTAGTTTGGATGGTTAAATAAATACTCAGAATTTTAATTATACATCTCCATCAGAATTGTACTTTTATATCTCTCTTTATAGTTTTACTTTTGTCTCTTATGAAACTGCTAGAGAAATAGTTACAAAGAGCACTAGAAATTGAGGTAACTATTCTAAGTGCTAATCTCATCTCTCCCAATTACTACAGATGTAGTTTTTGGAAAATTGTTTAAATATGCCTATCATCATTTTTTTAATTTCAGTGGTCACTGTACATAGAGTGTTGTGCAACCACATAAGGTAGTGGAAATGAAGGTATTTTTTTAGAAAATGAAAATTGCAGTGTAACTCTGTAATTTGGACATGATGGTAGGAGATACACAAAATCAAAACCAGGGTCAAGCTGACATTCTCTCAGCCACCTCCTCTTTATTCACCAAAACCAACCTCTCTCACCTTTCTTGCCTTAAGGAGGAAAACCACAATGCTTTCTGTCATTGTTTACATTTATTGTTATATAACAAGTAAAAGGGAAGTGGAAAAATGATAATGAAAGCACATCAATGGAAGAATATTCAATTTAGATGAGAAAACATGAGTTTAATTTCTGCCGCCATCTATGAATAGTTAACTGATTTTTTCTGTAAATTATCTGCTTGCTCCAAAACTACATTTAAACATTTACTATATTAAGGTGGAAACAGGTAAGACTACCTGGAGAACAGTAAAAGTTAGGAGAGAAGCAGAACTTAACAGAAGCTAACCCAGGTGGCCCAATGATAAAGAATCCGCCTGCAAAGGCAAGAGATTCAAGAGATGCAGGTTAGATTCCTGGGTAGGAAAGATCCCTTGCAGTAGGAAATGGCAACTTGCCTGGAAAATTCCATGGACAGAAGAGCTTGGCAGGCCATGTGGTCACAAAGAGTCAGATATGACTGAGCAACTGAGTGCACACACAACACGTATGTAATTAAAAACTAAATCAATGAAGAAAAGTTTATAAGTGAGATTTATCCAACAAAGATACAGGAAGACACTAGGAGTTCCTATTTAGACTTACCGGGAGGTTAGGAATGTACATGGCTAGGGAGTGAATTTATGGATAAAATAGTTGAGTAGGCAGCCAGAGCCCAGAATCCATATAGTGAGGCACTCAGTGGGTTTTAAAGCCTGTCCATGGTACTCTAGAAAAGATGTGAGTTAGACAATGTAGTTAGTAAAATGTCTATACTCTTAGAATTAGAGGATAGGGATAAAAAAAAATGTAACAAATCATGAGAGACAAAGAAGTTATATCCATAAACCAGCAAACACACAAGTTTCAGAAAAAAATCAGAAAGAAATAAATAAATAAAAAGGAGATGACAACTATTAAAGAAATAATAGGAGCTAGTGTCCCAAGTAAGAGAAAACAGATTTTCAGATGTGCAGCAATCCCTAAGTGTAAGCATGAGGAATGGAAGAAACACCCAACGGTTTAGCCTCATGAAAATTAAAAAATTTGAGGTCATAAAAAAAAGGTGACTTGTAAAGAAATGTGATCAAGCCTTGGCATGAGAGAGTTAAAACAAAATAAGGTTTCCAGAAATCATGAGGAAAGCTTCCATGGCACTTTGAGAAAAATTATCTGAGAGTTTGAACTCTATATTCTGCCAGATAATCAATGAAGTGGAAGGGAAAGAACAGACATTTTCCAGATACTCACAGACTCAAAAAGATCATGTATAGCATACCTTATGCCTAGAATTGACATGACTGCCAAAACAGAAGACAGAAGAACCATTTCATCTTATTCTTAAGTACATGTGCCCAGATAACTGGTGGGGAGTGAATTTAAAATCACTGCTCAAAACTGGAGCTGAGTCAGACACCTGGGTGAATGAGGGAGAAACAAAAATTATCCTGGTGTTAGGTAGTTAGAATAGGAAAAAGGAGTCCAAAATGGTGATGGCTAAAAGACAAAGAAAGGAAAAAGCCCGAGAAAATGGAACAAAAGAAAATTTGAGGACCAGAGTGAGAACCTCAGGTGAAACAGCCTTCCTGGCTACCCCAATTTACACAGGGCAGGCTCAAGGGGAGGAGACAAAACATATAAAAAGAGAAGCCAAGACTGAACCTCTCTCTTTTGATATGTGGCCTGCCCTCATGCCTCGAGGGTGTACTATCATTTTCTTGCCGAATAAAACTGAGTTGTAACCAAGCTGCAACACTGGTCTGCCGTTTCAAATCTTTGTTGCCGAGAGATAGAACTGAGGAAATTACACACTCTCCCAATACTGGGAAAATGTGTTTTTAAAATATTTTCCTTTTTAAGTATAGAGGAAGGCACATTATTCATGTGTATATAGAAAAGGGGTGGAAATTACAGAGTTGGCACAGAAATTATAAAATTATAGTTTAGAATAAAGCAAAGTAAAACCTAGCTTGTTTGACCTTAATTTCTAAGAGAAACCTCTTTTAAGTGTATGGATAAGAGAAATGGGGCTTTAGAAATGGAAACACAATTTAGAAGCAAGTTAATTTTTCTGTAATTAGCAATAGTATACATTTATAGCAAATAAAAACTCTTTAGATCATTTTTAAATTTTAAAACAACTTTTAAAGTTATGAAAATAATTTTACTTCAGAAAAGGATGCACACACTTTCAAATTTGAGGGGCAAAATAAGAGAGGTAATGAACAGGATGGGGGTTGTGAAAATAGTTCAGTTTCTGTAGTAAGGTATGAATAGATCCGTCCAAATTAATTTGAACAAGAAATATAATTTTCAAATTTATATAAATAAGCTAAGAACTAGAAATTACCAAAAATAACACACAACAGAAAAAAAGGAAAATCAACTAGTTTTTTTCCCATAACTAAGAAACAATTGCAAATATAAAAGAAAGTAAAATTATCTGAATAACATTGACAATAATGGGCTGATATATATATATATATATATATATATATATATGTATATATATATATATACACAATATATATAACAATTTGCAATTAGAAGAATTTAAATAAATGATATATTTTAGGTGAGAGGGTTGAAGGTTGATTACAAGGCAGAGCGTGACTTACATTATCAACTCTTCTGCATGCTTGACTTCTAAAGTGTATAACAACGATTACTTAGGAAAACTAATTTCTAGAAGGGAAATGAGAGGCTGATGAAGTAGGAATATAGCCCTAAAGGTGAAAGAGAGGGAGCAAAATGTTGGAAGAAGCAATAAGAAAAGGCTTCACAATACTTTGGTTGTGCCTTGGGAGACACTTGGAGAGGAACTGGAGTCACTTGTTAAATAGCAGTAGAGACGCTTGTTCTCTGGTATTTGTGAAAAACACGATGAACGCTGACAAGCAAGCATTGTCAACATTGCAATGGATCTTTCTTGGTTCTAATTTGGCATATTTGCCAGGGTTAACAATAGCAACACAAAAGAACAAATATAAAACAGGAACCAGAATCAATTCATGGAAGTACATCTTTAAGTATATAACCTGGACACAGTTTATTTCCACAGGATAAGATATACCTGTGGGTTTCACAAATTATTAACAATCTTTCTTCTCCCCAAGATAGCTCAGCTAAATTCTGCACTGAATTTCAATTCTTCTATTCAATTTTTTATTACATATATATTATTATTTACACTATATTATTTATATAACTGGCTCACTACTTACCTGTTACCATTTTAATTATTTTAAGATAGGAAACATTAAGTGTTCTTTAAACATTCTTAATATTTTACTTTTTTATGCCATTTCTTGGTTAATTTAGTTTGTTTCTTAAAAAAGGTTGTAGTGCATATTTTTGATCAGGTTTACTATAATCATATGCAAAGGGTTTACATATAATTGCTTGTTAATATATATTAAGTTTGTAAAAAAATAAATGGGGCCCATGACCATTTTGTGGTCATTTATTTTAAATGTCAATGTAGAATTTTCGGAAAGAAGTTACTAACACACATACACACACACACACATATATATACATATCTTCAACTTACTTTTCACTTAGAGGTTTATAATATTAGAATTGATAAGAAAAAGTGACTCAGGGTAAACACTGACTCTAATCTTGTCAGGTGTCAGGAAATGAAAATATACAGAATATACACATTTGTCAAAAACATTCATTTTATATTCAGTAACAAAAAAAGTTTACCAAAACCATTATATTAATACTTGCTATTTCTTCATGAATACTTAAAGATTAAAATTTTAATAATAAAAATGTATACTACCATCAACATTAAGAAAACATAATATACCAATTATATCTATCCCTTTGGAATAAAAATAATGCATCATCTTAAGTAAAAGGTGCATTTTCCTATAGGAAATAACTATGATCAATGTAATATTTTGCAAAAAGATATTTCATTAAAAAATAATCAGGCACTCTGTATAATTAAGTAGGAAATACAGAAATCAGTATTTTTTCAAAATTAGCTTTTGGATAGGTGACATTCCTAAACTTATAAAAATGAAATAGTATTATTCAATAGTTTGGCAAGCAGACAGACCAGTTACCTTTGGGCATGTATTAATTTTTATACTTATTTTATTATGGTTTGCATTTTTATACACTCCTTTACATAAACATATTTTGGCAGCAATATGAACTATTGGCAAGTGATCATTCTTTATTTTTTTGTAATTGAATGCAAACAAAATATATTCTATCCTGCTGATATATTAACAAGATACTTCTAATAAGCAGGTGTGGTAATTTTTATATTTCAAGTTTGGGGTTTATATATATTTAGAGAATTGGTCTTTTGAATAGTCTGTTTGCTTATTTGAACAGCATGCATGAGACTATTACAGAAGAATATATAATGCCTCCACACAATTACTGAGCAACATGCCCCATATAAACAAGTATTATCAATTGGTTTGTTAAGAAAGACACTGTGAAATTCCTGGAAATATGAACTCTGCTTATAATGTGAATTGTAATGTATTTAATATAAGTAACATGTGCATATCTGTCAAATATTTAAACAGTTAAAAATGTCATTTATTTTTCTTTCATTTTAAATTAGTTTGAAGATGTGAACATTGCCTTGCTTTTAGATGGTTTTATAGGTGTTTCTGAGCTAGAATATTATATCAGAATTTAATGTATATTAGTTAGCTTTATAGCAAAAATAGGGCTTTCCTCATAGCTCAGTTGGTAAAAAATCTACCTGTGAAGCAGAAGACCCCGGTTCTATTCCTGGGTCGGGAAGCTCCACTGGAGAAGGGATAGGCTACCCACTCCTGTATTCTTGGGCTTCCCTCGTGGCTCAGCTGGTAAAGAATCCTCCTGGGTTTGATCCCTGGGTTGGGAAGATCCCCTGGGGAAGAGAAAGGATACCCACTCCAGTATTCTGGCCTAGAGAATTCCACAGACTAAGCCCATGGGGTCGCAAAAAGTCGCACATGACTGAGCGACTCTCACTTTATAGCAGAGTCAAAAATGTTTTAGTTTTTTAAAAAAAAAACATAATATGAACCTAGTCAAGTAGCCTAAGAAACATTTTTATCTCTTTTGGAGTTGACAGAACACGTTCTGTGAGTCAAGCTGACTATGTTTTAAGCTTTTATTTGATTTTGTTAGCCAGTATTGGAGATCGGAAAGATTTAGAAAGATTCATACTAGCTTAAGATTTTGACCAAAGAAGAAATCTTTTAAAAAATGCTGTTCTTGGAATTAGCTTTATTACTCCTTTCTGTGTAGCATCCAGTCACTTGCCCATTTATTAAACTTTCCTAAATATCAGTAGCATTCCAATAGTGGGTTTCGATTAAAGCTACTAATTGTGATAAACCTTAGGGCATGTAATATCCATTTGTCTCCTAGTCCTTAGGAGTATTCTTTTGTAAATATTCAAAGAAAGTATTTCTTTGAATATTTTCAATGAAGTTGTGGGGCTTTTTGTCAGGTATCATTCCTGGATGCCTTGTGATTATTTAGAAATCAAGAATAGAAAGACAGAAAATATCCCAAATATTTGGAGATTAATCAGCATACTTTTATATAATATACAGTTCAAGAATGAAATCTCAAGAGGAAAATAAAGTGTTTTTAATTAAATGAAAAGGCGACACAACTTTATCAAATGAAAAAGCAACAAAACTTGATCAAAGTATTTGGAATGCTATGAAAACACTGCTGAGAGGTAACTAAGCATTAAAGGCATATATCAAAGAAGAGGAAAGGTCAAGAATCTATATCTGGGCTTTCAACTTAGGAAACTAGAAAACGGAGAGCAATTTAAACCCATGATAAAAATTCTCAGTGAAGTATAAATAGAGGGGTTCAACTTGATAAAGAATATATACCAAAAAAAAAAAAATAGAACCCTAAATCTAAGATCATACTTAATGGTGAGGAATTAGAAATTTTCCTAATAAAACCAAGTATAGAAAGAATGTCTTCTCTCACTCCTCATTTTCAACATTGTCCTGGAAGTCCTAGTTAATGTAATAATACAAGCAGGAAAACAAAAGATGCACAGCGTGGAAAGGAAGAAATAAAATTGTCTCTGAAGACAGATGACATGATCATCTATGTGGAAAATCTGAGAGAATCAACAAAAACACCCAAAAAACTATAAATGAATTGCAACAAGTTTTCAGGATACAAGGGTAACAAACTATTGCTTCCCTACATTTCACCAATGAACAAGTGGAATTTTAAATAAAAATGAAACATCATTTATGTTACCAGCCTCCAAAATGAAATACTTAGATATAAATCTGAGAAAATATGTACAGTGTTGAGATACAGGCAACTTCAAAACTTTGATAGGCAAATTTTTTAAAGTAGTGTACAAGGGGAGATATTCCATATTCATGGATAGAAAAACTCAGTATTATCAAGATATTAGTTCTTCATAACTTGATCTATAGATTTAATTTAATCCCAATCAAAATCCCAGTAAGTTAGTGTGTGGCTATCAACTGTCCAAAGTTTACATAGAGAGGCATTAGACCCAAAATACCCAACATATTATTGCAGAAGAACAAACTGCAAGGAATGACACTACCCAACTTCAAGAATTGCTATAGAGCAGTTCAGTATTTTCCAAAGACTAGACAAAGTGGCAGTGATATATATAGAGTCCAGAAATATATCCATATTAATATAGCCAACTGATATTTGACAAAGGATCAAAAACAATGTAATGAAGTGAAAAGTCTTTTCAACAAATTTCAACAAATTGCTCGAATATCTGGATATTCACAAAATGTATCTAGACATGTACTTTCTTTTTTTTTATTATCTTATTTTTTTTTATTATTATCTTATTTTTTTTTTTATTAGTTGGAGGCTAGTTACTTCACAACATTTCAGTGGGTTTTGTCATACATTGATATGAATCAGCCATAGATTTACACGTATTCCCCATCCCGATCCCCCCTCCCACCTCCCTCTCCACCCGATTCCTCTGCGTCTTCCCAGTGCACTTCCCAGTGCCCGAGCACTTGTCTCATGCATCCCACCTGGGCTGGTGATCTGTTTCACCATAGATAGTATACATGCTGTTCTTTTGAAACATCCCACCCTCACATTCTCCCACAGAGTTCAAAAGTCTGTTCTGTATTTCTGTGTCTCTTTTTCCATTTTGCATATAGCGTTATCGTTACCATCTTTCTAAATTCCATATATATGTGTTAGTATGCTGTAATGTTCTTTATCTTTCTGGCTTACTTCACTCTGTATAAGGGGCTCCAGTTTCATCCATCTCATTAGGACTGATTCAAATGAATTCTTTTTAACGGCTGAGTAATATTCCATGGTGTATATGTACCACAGCTTCCTTATCCATTCATCTGCTGATGGGCATCTAGGTTGCTTCCATGTCCTGGCTATTATAAACAGTGCTGCGATGAACATTGGGGTGCACGTGTCTCTTTCAGATCTGGTTTCCTCAGTGTGTATGCCCAGAAGTGGGACTGCTGGGTTATATGGCAGTTCTATTTCCAGTTTTTTAAGAAATCTCCACACTAAATCACAGCAAGATCCTCTACGACCCACCTCCCAGAATATTGGAAATAAAAGCAAAACTAAACAAATGGGACCTAATGAAACTTAAAAGCTTTTGCACTACAAAGGAAACTATAAGCAAGGTGAAAAGACAGCCCTCAGATTGGGAGAAAATAATAGCAAATGAAGAAACAGACAAAGGATTAATCTCAAAAATATACAAGCAACTCCTGCAGCTGAATTCCAGAAAAATAAATGACCCAATCAAAAAATGGGCCAAAGAACTAAACAGACATTTCTCCAAAGAAGACATACAGATGGCTAACAAACACATGAAAAGATGCTCAACATCACTCATTATTAGAGAAATGCAAATCAAAACCACAATGAGGTACCATTACACGCCAGTCAGGATGGCTGCTATCCAAAAGTCTACAAGCAATAAATGCTGGAGAGGGTGTGGAGAAAAGGGAACCCTCTTACACTGTTGGTGGGAATGCAAACTAGTACAGCCGCTATAGACATGTACTTTATACTTTCACAAAAACTAGACTTTACACCTTTCACAAAAAAGAAAACAAGCCGAAAAACAAAATACAAAACTTTAAAACTCCTAGAATATAACACAGGAGAAAACCTAGATGACCTTGGGTTTAGCAAAGCCTTTTTAGATAGAACACCAAAGGCACAATCCATGAAAGAAATAATTGACAATTCGGACTTCATTAAAAGACTTTGGTCTAAGAGAGACAATGGCAAGAGGGTTAGAAAATAAGCCAAAGAATGGGAAAAAATACTTCCAAAAGACACAGCTGATAAAGGACTGTTATTCAAAATACACAAAGACCTCTTAAAAGTCAACAATAAGAAAACAAGCAAACCAATTAAAAAATAAGTCAAAGACCTTAACAGATATCCCAACTAAGAGAAATATACAAATGGCAAATTAAGGTACAGGAAAACATGCATCACATTGCATATCATTAAGAAAAAGCATAAAAACAAAAAAATAAATAAATAAATAAATAAATAAAAGAAAAAGCAAACAAGCTAAAAGAGCAATGAGGAAGCATACACACTTACTTGAATGGCTAAAACCTAGAATACTGACACAGTCAATGCCAAGGAGATGAGAAGCAACAGAAACTTTCACTCATTGCTGGTGGGAAAGCAAAGTGGCAAGCCACTTTTGAAGAATATTGACAATTTCCTTCAAAATTAAAAACATCTGTATCATACAATCCAGAAAACAAAGTTGAAACATATGTCCACACAATATTTGGTGCATAAATGTTTATGGTAGTTTTTTCACATTTGCCAAATTTGGCAGTGATTAACATATCCTTTAGTATATGAAACAATGAAATATAATTCAATGCTTTTAAAAAATAACAAAAGAGCTCCTCAAGCCACATAAAGACATGGGGTTACCTTAAATGAGTATTACTAAAAGAAATAAATTAATCTGAAAAGGATACATATTATGTGGTTCCAATTATACAACCGGCTTCCCTTGTAGCTCAGTAGGTAAAGAGTCTGCTTGCAATGCAGGAGACCTAGGTTCGATTCCTGGGTCAGGAAGATCCCCTGGAGAAGGAAATGGCAACCCACTCCAGTATTCTTGCCTGGAGAATCCCATGGACAGAGGAGCCTGGCAGGCTACAGTCTATGGGATCACAAGAGTCGGACATGACTAAGCACACAGCACACAATTATACAATATTCTAGAAAAGATAAAACTATGAAAACAGTATAAAGATCTGTAATGGCCTGGGTTTGGGTGGGAAATGGCAGGAGGGAAGATTAGGCAAAGTATAGTGGAGTTTTACACTTAAAAATATTCTACATGAGACTATAAAGATGGATATATATCATTATTCATTTGTCCAAATCTATAGAATATACAAAATGAAGAGTGAATGGTGCTGTAAACTATAAAATTTAAGTGAGCTTGGAGTGTCAATGTGGGTTCATCAATTGTAACACATGCATAGCTCTGACGAGGGATATTGATAATGAAGGAGCTATAATGGAGGAGCTAGACAGGCATCTGTCTAGCTGGTTTATGGGCAATCACTATCCTCCCCCTTAGTTTTGCTGTGAATTTAATCCTGCCCTAAAAATTAAATTCTTAATTAAAACAATGAGAGTTTTGATACATAAAAAGTAAAAAAAAAAAAAGAAGGGGAGGATTGTGTATGTGTGTGTTTGTGTCTTTAGCACTTTTCATATTATTACTATATATGTAGTTAATCTCTTACTAGTCATTCCTGATAGCATGATTCCAAAAATTTGTTTTCTTTGGAAAATATCTTTGATGTGATTTTATTTTCAGACATTAATTTGACCGCCCATATAATTTTAGTTTAGTAGATCAGTCTGCCCACACCTCTTCTGAACATGCCAGTCCATTTTCCCATTACATTTTGTTGCTTTATTGTAGTCTGTAATTCATTAGAAAGCACACTTTTTTTCTCCAGTACCTATGGGATTTTCTCACTATTCTTAACATTTGTCAGTTAAATGAAAGTGGACTTTTTTTTATATAAATCTGTTTGTATTGGTTAAGCGTCCATGATAGCTTTTTCTTGGAAGAATTATAAATTTAATTCTAGAGAATTCTCAGTCACCATCATTTTGAATATAGCCTCTCTACCACTCCATCTATCATCTTCTCTAGGACATCCTATTAGAAGTGTTTGGAATCTTTCAATATCTTCTACTTATCTTCATTTATTTCTCTTTCACATTCTCCTGTATTTCACTGTGCTCATTTCAGTGAGAGGGCTGGATTTAATACTCAATACTAAATCCTAATTCACAAATTCTACTTTGGATTACGACTAATACAAAGTTTACTCTGTCTTTGAGAGTTGTTTTTATAATTTTGTTCATATGATATATTACAGACACAGAAAACTCCCTAAGGTAAATGCACAAGGGAAGAGGTTTTTTAAACATCAATGGCTATGGATTTCATATGTACTTCTTGATGCATATTTGTCTGCTTATCTTTTTTCCTTTTCATTTTGACTATTAGTGATTTTTTCCCCAATATTCTTTCAGGAACTTAAGTTAAACTCAGCTTCTGCACATGTTTTAATTCATTTGTTAAGGGACTGATCCCCCTGTTGTATCAGTTTTTGACTTTCATTGTATTAAAATTTCATGTCTTTGAATTCGTATCTAGTGTTGGGTGTTTCTATTTACTTGTTTTATCTCTTTTCTTACACTTCCTACTCCAGATGTTCTACAAATTTCTCCACTTTCCTATGGGACCTCTAATCCAGGGTTATACAGGTGACATGTGAGCCTTCAGTGGGCTAACTGGTTAGAGCTAGCTCTCAATCACTGACCACATGCATAATGTAGTCTAATTTTTATTTCATTTTTTTCATAATTCTACAGTTATGCAGCTTTATACCATATTATATTCAACCTTCTTACTCTTCTTTGATTGCATTCACATTTATATCCACTGGTTGATTTATGTTTATTTTGTATGAGCTTTATTTTCTTAATTCTTTTAAAATGTTAAATCTCATTTTTCTTTATTAATAAAACCAGGTGAGATTGATACAATCTCAAAATTTAACATGAACCAGAGGTCCACATATTTTTGTTTTAATTTCTAAAAATTATTCCTCATGCAAATATTATGTTCTCATATATTTTGTCCCCATTTCTTCATCATCCAAATTTTTTAATTATCAAAGGTTTTATTCATTTTGTTGGCATGGTTATGTAAAGGTCCTCTATTTAGGAGCACAGAGGGTAAGATGAAGCTGTTTGCAGTCCTGGGAAATGTTCCCAGATTATTATTTCTTCTTAGTATAATACCTCATCTTATTCTGATTTAACACAGAAATGTGGAAAGTAATGTCCAATGATTTTGCACATTGGCCTGTTTTACAAAAAGAAATACTAAATATTTAAATATACTGAAAAGTTTAGAGACTGCTAATTTTATGTGACCCACTATCGAATATAAATTGAAAGAGTTTCCTTAACAACCTCATCCACAGATCTTGATGTGGCTGTAGGAGAATTAGTATGAATTGTTTCACAACCTCCTGTTTCATGTAATATGTAGATTATCTTCCAATAATAGTATCACTCATAACATTGCAAAATATATTTCATTTTGGCAAAAATAAAATATATAATCTAAATATAGCTCTTTTTTTTTTTACTAATATTCTAGATGTCACTGTAAAATTTTTAAAAAGGGGGTGAGATCCCAGCAGTACCAAACAATACCAAGGAAAATTTAGCTTAGTACTGATGAGTAAAGCAGAAATCCTGATGGGACCCCATGTCTCTGGCCAGCCATGTACAAGAGCACATGGATAAGTGGTGTGCATCATCTGGGTCCTGCTGGATGACAGACTTCATTCTATTATTCCCATTTCACATTATTCTGAGTTGTGATTTTATGTCCTCATGATATGGAAATTACTTCTAAATACTGCCAAAGTAGAATTAATCTGAATGCATAGGATTACTCATTCTTTAGCAAACTTCTGAGTTACTCTAACATTGAATTATGTATCTATTTACAGCACAGTCACCTGTCTCCATAAGTAATAAATCTGTTGCTATATGTGGGTTAAAATATTGTTGTTGCCTTTAAAGTTAATAAAAATCATAAGGCTATGTTTAGAGACACTAAAATTTCAGTAAAATTGTTATTTCTTATTATATGGAATACGTAACTTCAATAAAACTGTTTTAATCAAAATCCTACTTTATTAATACACACGCAAGGATTTATTGCAATTTGCATCTATAGGCCATATAAATTATAATAGAATCTCCATATATTGATATACTGAGTGATACAAACAAACATTCATTAAGAGTTCAGATTATTTCATGTATCTTCAACAGGGGTAATATCAACCTAAGGGGCAGAAATCTGTTCGGGGTGGGAGGAGAGAAAGATATCTTACATGTTATAGTAATTTATGACCCTCTAAAGACCCATAGTTCTTCAACTGATATATAATATATCGATGCTATAAAAATTTAATAGTGAGGAATTAGGAAGAAAATAATCTAAAAATTTCCTTAGAAAAACTTGAGGAAAAAAAAAAGGTTGAAAAACACTGACTCATTTAATCTTCATAGAGAATGTGTGACATAAACAGTGGCACTATTCTGATTACAGGACAAAGACCAGAAGCACAAGAGCTATTGTCCAAAGTTACAGATCTAGTCAATGGTAAAACAGGAATGTGAACACAGGTCTGGATTGAATCCCGTCCTCTAGGACATTTAACCACTATGTATTCTGCCTCTTTTCAAAAAGATTTACTAAGTATACATTGTCAAATAAATTAAAAATTTGTCAAAATATATAATAAATTTATATCACATATTAAATAAAATTAAAATTCATAGTTAACAAAAATAACGCTCATAAAATGTGAAGTGAACTTAGAAATTTGGATACTTAGCAAGCAGCATCACGGTATGAGTTGCCTTTACCATATTACATTTGCATGTAAATAGAGTTTAACTTTTCATTTACTGATGATTTATGGACTTACGTGTAGCTCCAGCTTACAGAATAATAATAACTTTGAGTGTAAATTTCCTATGTTCTTGAAAACATAAGCTTTATATGTCATACGTTACCCTCCACCCACTTGATAAATTGTATACATTGTGGACTTACACTACTATTATGTTAAAAAACAATCTCTTCCCTCCCTCACATTTTATGATTATGAACCCAATCCTTGCAATAGATTATGTCACTCTTTCATTCATATTTTCTGAAAGACAGCAGTCGGGCTCATTAAGCTTTCTGCTGCAAGGTAAAAATTAAATTTTTATTAAATAAAGTAAGCATTAAATAAGCATCAAGTTGATATAATATCTTCCATCTTCATGAATAAGTGGTTTACAAAAACCAAAGATCACTTAATTTAAAAAACTTAGACAACAGATTACTAGCTAAGTAGAATAATGTGAAAACAATATGTGCTATAGCTCAACAAATGAAAATAAAGCATTTTATATTAAATATTTTTAAATATCCTGAGATTATATCAAAATGTAAAAAACAGAAAAGTCAGCAAATACTAGCCTGTATAAAATAGGTTCTTTGAAAACTAAATAGTAAAGTTCTAATACAAATATCATTACTGGAATTGTCATAATTGAGGCAACTTGAATTTCCCACATGATTTGTAATAATTACCATGGAGGATTCAAGTCAATGTATGGCAAAACCAATACAATATTGTAAAGTAAAATAATAAATTAATTTTAAAAAATAAATAAATAAAAAAATAAAGTCAATCTTCTAAACTGTACCACCTTAGCTGATTTTTTTTTAATGAGTCTAGAGAACAAACCTAAACATACAATCAGGTGCTGAGATTCATTGATCAAAGACAGAAATGCAGAGCACCTATCTAAAAGCAATTAAAGATATCTCAGAAAGATAATAAGAACTAAAAAAAAAAAAAAGTCTGTGCTTTGCATTCACCTACACAGTTTTTGTCAAAATTTGGAACTTCAGAAATAATTTTATACTATTGTCAACTTCTATTAAAAATTCCCAGATATCTGACATGCAAATTTTAACCATAGCAAGCATTAGCTGACTGAGTAACCATGGAAATTAAAGCACTTTGGTTATAAGATTATCTTGCAGAAATACAAAAGAGGTTCAGAGAGCCAAATTTAGTCAATTTAGTAATACTATATCTTTTCTGCATTTTGGTTATAACTCTAAGATGCATGATTATAGAACCACCATCTATCTCTTAATAAAACAGTTATATTACTTAATCACTAGAAACCTGTGTGCATTTTCTTGTATGTCAATACTAAAAACTGTATAAAACATTCAAGTGACACAAATAAATGTGATGTACACACACACACACACACACACACACAAATAATATACCTGTATGGGGATCAAGAAACAACAGTTAGAACCTTACATGGAACAACAGATTGGTTCAAAATTGGAAAGAGTATGACAAGGCTATATATTGTCATCCTGTTTATTTAATTATGTGCAGAGTACATCATGCAAAATGCCAGGCTAGATGAATCACAAACTGGAATCAAGATTGCTGGGAGAAATATCAATAACTGCATATATGCAGATGACACCACTCTTATGGCAGAAAGTGAAGAGGAACTAAAGAGCCTCTTGATGAAAGTGAAAGAGGAGAGTGAAAAACCTGGCTTAAAACTCAGCAGTCAAAACAATAAGACCACAGCATCCAATCCCATCACTTCATGGTAAGCAGGTGAGGAAAAAGTAGAAGCAGTGACAGATTTTATTTTCCTGGGCTCCAAACTCACTATGGATACTGACTGAAGACATGAAATTAAAAGACAGTTGCTTCTTAGAAGGAAAGCTATGACAAAACTAGATGGTGTATTAAAAAGCAAAGACATCTCTTTGCTAAAAAAGGTCTGTATAGTCAAAAATATGGCTTTTCCAGTAGTCATGTTTGGATGTTACAGTTTGACCATAAGGAAG
The DNA here is from genome assembly GCF_019320065.1 of Cervus canadensis. NCBI lineage: Eukaryota > Metazoa > Chordata > Mammalia > Artiodactyla > Cervidae > Cervus > Cervus canadensis. The sequence goes on from NC_057394.1 coordinate 26,947,947, forward strand.
ATTGAGTGCTGAAGAACTGATGCTTTTGAACTGTGGTGCTGGAGAGAATCTTGGGAGTCCCTTGAATTGCAAGGAGATCAAACCTGTCAATCCTAAAAGAAATCAACCTGGAATATAATTGGAAGGAATGAGGTTAGTATTGAAGCTCCTATACTGTGGCCCTGATGTGAAGAGCCAACACACTGGAAAAGTTTCTGATGCTGTAAAAGATTGAAGGCAGGACAAGAAGGGGATGGCAGAGGATGAGATGGTTGGATGGCATCATTAACTAAATGGACATGAGTTTAAGCAAACTCCAGGAGATAGTGAAGGACAGCAAAGTCTGACGTCTTGCAGTCCACAGGGTCACAAAAGAGTCAGATGGGCTCCTCTGTCCATGGGATTCTTCAGGCAAGAATATTGGAGTGGGTTACCATTTCCTTCTCCAGGGGATCTTCCTGACCCAGGGATTGAACCTGGGTCTCCTGCATTGCAGGCAGATTCTTTACTGTCTGAGCCACCTGGGAAACCTTACACATACATACATACATACATACATACATATATATATATAAACCCCAGGGTCTTTGTAATAAAAGCCGACCCTGGGGCTTTTATTATAAGCTTAGAAATTGTTACTTAGGGAGAAAGACAGAAAACAACTTTTTGAAAGACCGAACTGCTAAGCAGAGAATTTGGTGCTCTCATAGGAGAAATGGAGAAGCAAAAAGCTTGGATTCAGGGGCAAAAGAAAGAGAACAACTAGTAAGCATGCAAGACACTCAGTCAGTGCTCTGAACAGTTTATAGGTTATGATTACATAAAAACTGGAAATAGACTAGCCTTGTGTGGCTTAAGGTGCTCTGCCTGTAATCAATCTCTGCTGCAAGGAACAGACTGAATGCTCCAGGGATGAAGATGACTTTCAGAGACAGTAATGTTTTGGGTAGACAAAGTCAACCATTTCAGAGTAATTAAAAGATAAGCCAGAATATGGGATTTACTGTCGAACAATCAAGAGAAAATCGACAAGTATTCCAGGTGCTACAAATCTCAGGAAAAATTTTTAAAATACCCATGGTGAATATGACGAAGAAAAGATAAGATATGCTGGAGCATTTCATCCAAGAATTGAAGTTACAGACAAATAAACAAAACCTGAAACAAATGGAAATCCTTGAAATAAAAATTTAAATGACTGAAATTAATAACTAACTAGGTTAGACAAAAAGTAAATTAGACACTACAAAAGACCCTTATATCACAGCACAGGCAAACAAGTTCCAGTCTGCACTCCTATATGCAAAGTGTTATTTTAAAGTAAGGCTTCTGGAGAAAAACATAGAAAGTTTTCTCAGGACCTTTTGCCCCAAATATAAAGGATACCACACATAAAGATCAATGTTTACTTCATTAGTAGAATATATTTATGTCCTCTTATTACTTAAAAGGATCTATGCAGAAAGTAAAGAGGCAAGACACAGAGTGAGAAAAGTTGTGTAATGCATACATTGAAAATTAAATTATATTGAAGATAAAGTACTCTTCCACATCAAGTATAAAACGATTGCCCCCATAAATTAAATCCTGGGCAATCTGGAAGATTTGTGAACAAGAGAGCCAAGTGGTTTATAAGATTACCTGAAGGTTTGACATCATCGTTTATTATAAAAACAGAAATTCAAATCATAATGAGATAGGAGGTAGTCCAAAATACCTAAACGTAAAAAAAAAAAAAAAATTAAGACACCAAGTGTTGGAGAGGGAGAGACATACCTAGCCATGTTATTTACTACTATATAGCATTTTGGAAAAATCTTTGTGAGCAATTATAAAACCCAGACATGCATAGCCAAGAACTAGCAACTGAACTTCTTGACATACACAAAGCTAAAACGGATGTGTGTTTGTGTGTGTGTGTGTGCACGCATGCAAATTGTTCATTGAGATATAATGGATATTCACAAGTTATCTATATAACAGAATATTATATCATGATACCAAGAATGTATAGATATATTTTATAGACATAATAACACTGAATAAAAGCAACCAGGTACACAATGTTTAGAAATATTAATCAGAATATTAGTTACTCCTAGTGATAGTGTTAATGACAGAGAAGAAAGTAACAGAAAGCTTCTATTGTTCTGACAAACATCTATTTCTTAATATCTCATCAGGATTGTTATCACACGTGTTCAGTGTACAGATCTACAATTCCATACACTGAGGTTTTTTAAATAAATAAATGAACAAACATATATATATACACATATAAAGAAATAAATATTTCCATCACATGCTCACAAAAGAGCAAAAGATGTGTATTTCAACCATTTAACTGAATTTTTAATGAAAATTATTCCTACTTATTCCTAATATAACACAAACTTTATTAAAATTGTTTTCCAACATAATTATTCACTTTTTCTCATTCTTACTAATGCAATTGTTTTCTCAAATAAATTATTTATTGAATATAATTCCAGTGCTTATATTTTTCTTAATCTTATTCTTAAGTTTAGCAAATTAAAACACTTAATATTTTGTGATTCTTATAAAGAGTCATATAGCTCTTATCATTTTCCCTCTGATGATTACATGGGAGTTCCTGCTGACAGCCTGATGAGCTCCCAGCTGACAGAAGCATCAAATGCGAGCCATGTGGATGAGCTGTCACGGTCATCCTGCCCGGTCAATCCTAGAAACAGCATCTGTTTCCCGCTAATAACTGATTCCTGCTGACATATTCCAAACACATGAGCAACTCCAAGAAATAATTTCTTGATTAAGGCATTTCCCAAATCCTGAACCACATATTGTCAGCATAATCAAATGGCTCTTTTCACTGACTAAATTCTGTGCATTTTTACCAGAAGACTATTTTATGTTTGGAAAGCAAGGAATGAATTGATGTATGGTGCTCAAAAAGGTAGAGTGGATAAACTAGAAAACAGTGTCAACCTGTGCCTGTAGTCTTTTGCTAGAATATGCAGAGAGTTTCCATATCTCAGTCCCATTCATAATAATCATGTGACTGAGTTCTGCCAATAAAGTCTAGTCAAAAGTGAGGTAAGCAACTTCTAAATCTCCTTCCTAAATCCTTAGGCATCTACTTGACAGTTCTAAGGTTCAATAAGGGAGATGTATTAGATGTAGGAAATGGGAATCCCTAAGTGTTTCTGTGGATTAAAGCATGTATTGGACTGTGACATAAATGAGAAATGAACTTTTGGTTAAACAAGTTAGATCTACGATTCATTTGTTGCAGATAAATATGTCTCACTATAGTAAGCATGATTTTTTTCTTTACTTTTCCACTTTGGATCACAGAAAATATCTTCATTTGTATGGGAGTGTCTATCAAAAACTACAGATCTGTCTCCTTAAAGAAGTATAAAAGGTCATTTGCTTTAAAAACTTAAGGATGATGTTTGAGACTCACCTAAATTTACAGAATTAGTCCAAGTTGTGTTATAAACAAAATGAGACAAAGAATAACTCTTTTACAGCTTATACTAATAAATCTTCAACTTTTTTGCTGCGATGATGTTATAAAAAGAGATAGGATAAAATTATATCTACACAAGTTCTTCATATACCTGAAACTGTACAATCTATCCCCATCATATGATCAGAATATGTTGAAAAGCATAAAGAGAGCCCCCAGGGAAGTCCTGGTTCAATGAAAATACATACTACATCTGTTTGCCAAATCAGTGTTGAGCCTGTGAATATCTAGAACTCATTTTATTCAGCTTTGGGATGTAATTGAAGTGAAAGTGGGACTTCTCCGGTGGCTCAGTAGTAAAGAATTTGCCAGCCATGTAGGAGATGCACGTTCGATCCCTGAGTCAGGAGGATGCCCTGGAGGAGGGCGTGGCAACCCACTCCAGCATTCTTGCCTGAAGAATCCCATGGACAGAGAAGCCTGGCGGATCACAAACAGTTAGACATGACTAAAGTGGCTGTGCGCACACACACACACACACACAGAAGTAAAAAGTACAAAGAAAGTTAAGTGGCTGGACTTCCTTGGCAGTCCAGTGGTTAAGACTCTGTTTCCAATGCAGGGGACACAAATTTGATCCCTGATCAGAGAACCAAGATCCCACATGCCGTCCAGTGTGGCAAAAAAAAAAAAGTAAGTGATTGTATCATGCTATTTTTTAATCACTCAACAGATATATTCAGTTTTAGACTGTATTGAGTGTTCAAAATGACTTTTTATGTATCAGAAGAAATGAAGAAGTAATCCATTAGAATTCACCAGAAGAGTTTTGTATGGACATATGTTAACACTACAATAAATATGACTTCCTGAGTTAGTCAGCTTGGGCTGTGACAAAATACAATAGACTGGTTGCCTTAAGTAACACACACTTAGTTTTCATAATTCTGGAGAGGGGGAAGTTCAAGATCAAGGTGCCTACAGATTCTTGGTGACAGCACTCTTCCAGGCGTGAAGTGCTTGGAGATTCACTGTATGCTCATGCAACCTCTTCATGTGTGTACTTAGAGACTGAAACCTCCTCTCCCTCTTCATAAAAGGGACTGATCATATCATAGGGGCTCGATTTTCATGAATCACACTTTATGTATGCATTGCATCACAAAAGCATGGAACAGAAAACTCATACAGGAATTGGTATAGCTATGTTAAAACAAGATTTCATTTGAAAAATAAACAGCAGATCATATTTATCTCCTGAACTTTCATTTGTTGACCAATGCTTTAAGAGCTGCAATAAGAGCAATATCATGGAGGAAATGTGAACCTCAAAACCACAAAGCAGAACTACCCTTCCAGACTGAAATTAAACTCCAGGCAGTTAGATAAAAGAGAAAATTAAGCTTTTATATTTTAAGACCATCAGTTTGGGGGTCTCTTAACAATTGCATTTTAGCCTATCTAGATCTTCTTTGCATCTATTCTACTTACAAAATTATAAAAATTTTGAGTCACTTACCAACTACAATTTCTGTGATGTTCTCGATCTTCCTCTCAATTTATTGCTTTATATCTCCCTCACATTTGATATGTTTTTCTTTAAAAATATTTCACAGAAATTAGGCTGTTTTTTAATTTTACAGTTTTTAGTAATATATACAAGTCATGTTCGTAAACACAAGAGCTTTAAATTATCTACTAATATAAGCCAAGTGCCAACACATTTGCTAAAATGAATGAGAATTTCATCACAATTTTATTTCAATGGACTTTTTTTTTTAATGGAAATCATTCTTTGTCACCAAGAAGCGTATATAACAGAAAACTTTAACCGACTTTCCTAAAACTCAACTCCTAGGTTAGGGTAACTAAAGGCATTATTGGAAACATTCTTTCCTAAGCAAAGACGGTATAAAATAAACATTTGCTTAAAAAATGGTGAATATTGATTAGATAATTTTTCAGTTATCTCTAACTATATATTTCTTTAAGTACAATGTCAAAGAAACTTCTACACAACTTTATGTAACCATGACTATGAAATGAAAAGTGCAGTCACACATTAGAAACATTGGAGCAGACAACACTTTACATCTGTCATGCTTAATTTTAGGTAAACTGAATGTTTCTAATCAGTTAAACTGAATTACATGTGTATTAATTAAATATAAAAATTCAGTAGTGTCAAACTCACCCCTTTTTAAAATCTAATGCCACCATCTGTTAAATTATTTAGCTACTAAGACTATATTTTAAAATATGTAACTAAGGTAACTCTGGCAAAATATGTTTTAAATCTCATATTAAAGCTTACTTAATGCAGTTTCTTACAAGCAACAAGTACTTACTATGCGCCGTATTTTTGTTGTTGTTGTTGTTGTTTTCTCTCTATAGGATCCCTCTGGGGACATCCTGGTGCATTCTGTAAAAGGCGTTGAGAGGCCAACCGGCCACTGCAATTAACCAGAACCATCTGTCACTTTTGTTTGGCTCTCAGGCAAAGCCCAGGGCAATTTCCCTGCTTTATGAATGACTCAAAACCAGAATGAGAAGTGGAGAAGAAACCTTGTTGGCATGAGCACCATCACAGAATTGATTCTATCTGAGGCTAATCCCTCATTTTTTGGCTCAGAGTTTAGATATCAAGTGTATATAATGTGGCAATATATGAATTTTTAGAAGCCTATACCAAAACATACCATTTATACATTTTAAAGAAGGGTGTGGAGGACTTTATATCATTTGATATTAACATCAGATAATTAATTTTAAAAGAAAGGGGATGATCCTTCTAAATATTTATTCAACACTGCAGATATGTTTTGGGATGGGATAGTGTAGAGTTATCAGTTACATGGTTTGTATGTAATTGAAGCACTTACATTGTGAAGTTAATTGACAGAAAATCAGATTTGAGCTAGATACTGAGACATGAGCTAAAAGTGCATAAGCTGATAAATTTAATAACCGTTATACCTAGGTTGGTTCTGCATCACATCTCAAAACAGTAATGACAAAAATCACATGGTCAATTTTCACATAAATAAAAATATTTACTTCTTGAGATTTATATTTCATTAATTAAAAGAAATATTCAGCAACATATATGAATTAAAATAATTAAATAAAATATATAATTGAGTGACACAATATGTTACTGTGGTATGAACAAAATAATACTATATTTTCTTCTGGGTTTGTATTATTTAATAAATTTCTCATATCTAACATCATATTTCCTTTATATTATACTTTTATTCATCTAACTTGTAAGAATACGATCACTATCTAATTTGAACAACTATCTGTCATTTTATATAAGGAAACTGAGATATGAGAAATAAAATAATATGAAGTATCAGTATAGACTGACAGTGAAATATATTGTTCTATTAAATATTCAATTCAATAATCCATAGCAAAGAAAAATGTATATATATATATGTGTATATATATAGCTTAAATTTCCTGTGGAAGGCACAGTAGAGGAAATGAGTAAAGTCACTTAGAATGTAAGGTTTTATTCATGATGTTCACAGAGTGATTTGATATTTTTTATATCGAGTATTCTGCAAATTAATAATGCATGTGCATAAAAGAAAATTTACATTAGAGATCTGATTATTCTGAACATCATAAACACAGTTGAAAATGGCACAATTTTTCTGTCTAGGACACATGCTGAGAAAATTCATATACACTAATTGAGAAATAAGATACAAATTAAATATTTTATTTCTATATATATATCTATATGTATTTATAGATATACACTAGAGAAAGTACTGGAAAATAATTTAATCCCCAGCTATACTACGAAATGAAAAAAATTTTCAGCTCCTAAGTGTTATCTAAACTATTTTATGGGAGAAATATTACAATTGACCTTATAAACAATTTTCTTAAGGTGAGGATTTTAAAATTCATTTAGCTCGTACATGTTTCATTACTTCAATAAAGACTATGTTGGAGAGGAGCAGAGTCATGCAGCAGGACTAAACACATGGGAATCTAAAAAATTTTAAATAAGTATGTCAGAAACTGGAGCTCTAAGAAAAATAGAGAATTTAATGTGTACACTGAGATGAGACTGTATGCATAAAAATTACAGTCACCACCAGGATTGCCTCCTCATCAGATAACAAAAATACTAAGATGTCTCATTTCTGTCTTAACTCTCATTATAAAGAGCATTAGGGAAAAAACTAAAGGAGATAGTGAAGGACAGGAAAACTGGCATGCTGCAGTTCATGGGGTTGCAGAATTGGACCCAACTTAGCATTTGAACAATAAAGGAAAAGAGGCAAGCAGAATCAGGTGGACCCAAACTGGAATTCCTGTGTGTGTGATTAAAACAAATCACCAACTTTAAATTTCATTTCTTTCTTTTCGTAAAACAAGTTGATTATGCTGGGCTTTGTTTATGCTGCTCTTGGTAGGGGCTATTTTGGCCGTATTACATGTACATCCAGATTGATATTAGCCAGGGTAACTTTTGGGGAACACAATATAAATTCTAATTCAAATTGGCTGTAAAAAAAAATGAAATATATTATCTAACTCAACTGAATGTCTAAAAGTAGGATCATGATTAAACTAGGGCACATGTGTTTCCTGACTCAATGAAAGGCAAGGGCAAACCCCGGCACTAAGAAGTGTAGAATCTCAATGATATTAACCAAGTCTGTGGCCCCTTCCCTATTGTGACCTTCTAAACATCAGGCATCTGTGGGCTCCACAAATAAGAAACACCCAATGTGCTCCTTCACTAGGAAGATTGTGAAGAGACTTTGTTTGTTCAGAAGTCATCCAGTAGTCATCTTGAGAGACATGTAAGTTTCAGATGCAATAGTGGGAGAAATTCTAGCAGAAACCCCTGTACCAAGAACCAGCAGGGGTGAGTGTTGGGCTTTACCAAAATTCTGATGGCATGTTACTGACATCAGTTACTAGACATGTAATTTAGGCAGTGATATTGACTACAGTGATTCTAAACCTAGTTTCATGCCATCAGATATGCCAGCAAAGTACATGAATTAACTACAGTTTTTAATTTTTAACAGCTTGATGGGATATCATTTTTATACCATGTACTGTGTTCTGTACTAAGCCACTTCAGTTATGTCCAACTCTTTGCGACCCTATGGGCCATAGCCCGCCGGGCTATTCTGTCCATGTGATTCTCTAGGCAAGAATACTGGAATGGGGTACGATACCCTCCTCCAGGGGATCTTCCTGACCCAGGGATTGAACCCATGTCTCTTATGTCTCCTGCAGGCCTCTTGGCAGGCTGATTCTTTATTACTACCGCCATCTGGGAAGCCCTTTTATACCATAAGATTAGCCAATTCATAATATATAATTCAATGATAGCAAGTATATGTAATCACAGATCTATGCATCATCATCACAATACATTCTAAGATACTTCTAATCATTCCAAATTTACCAACTAGTTGTTATTCCCTCAACTTCTAAGCCTAGACAACCATTGATACTGTTTCTATTACTATTTGCTAATTCTGAACATTCCACACACATGGAATTATATAACATATTTTTTAACAATGTTTTCAAGGTTTCTCCATTGAACTTTTAAGAAAAATAATGATTTATTATTTTCATAGGTTTTCTATTATGGTTACACAATTAGCAATAATATGCAGGATAAAATACTAAAGATGTTAAGATTCTTATTAATACTACTGATACCATAATATGGGAAATTAGCCTAATATTTTCTATTCTATTCAAAATGTTTGCTAATAATGTTTGTCTCATCCAGTTAACACTTAATAGCTTTGACAAGTTTAATACTTTAGAGAGTGGGTTTGCAGAGTTTTACTGATCCAGAACTATGGTTTGTTCAAAGCAAACACTCAGCAGATTTTTATTGTATTGCTCAATATCCAATATTAATGCAATTACCTCTAATATATACTGTTAATCAACAAGTGGATTTAGAAGCCATAACAGTCATACATTTAGTATGCTGGCTTGCTTTCAGAGGAAAAAAAAGTCCTATCTTAGTTTCCATTAGAATAAACCATCAGTAACATTTTAAAAAATAAGATGTTTTTCCCAACCAATAATGACATCCACAGGAGACACTTAGATGCTTCTAGAGTGTCCCACAGAGCAACACTGGCCATGGGATAATAGTCACCTTGGTGAAAGGGAATTCAGTGGTCATTCTCCAGCAAGTGCTTTTCTCAGCATGATGACCACATAATTGTGAGAGAGAAACCCAGAGTGGTGGCACAATTCATCTGGCTCTTCCTGTCACTGACAGCCCATTCAAGTAACTGGCTTTGTCAGGCAAGGGTGACTGTTACAAAGTAAACAAGAGGAGGAAAAGGCAGTGAAAATGAGTTGGGCATGCTGAGTCTGCACCTGCTTATAGTCTCTTTTCAAAATCATCTACCACTTTTCAACATTTAATATTGAAACTCTCAGTACTATAATAAAACAAAAATAAACACCACAGAAACATGGCCAACGTGATGTCTTATTTTGTTCAAAAACAAACATAAAATGTTTGAATGTCACAATGTGGAACTGGTGCTTAGTAATACTCGATGGTAAGGAAAAATTTTATTGAGCAGGCCAGTAAAATTAGATAAGAACTATAGTTGTTGATTTTTTTTTTTAACATTCAACTTACAAGAATTGTGTAGGAATTACTACTCATTTGTACATGTTCTATGCATGCTACTGAAAAAGTGTTACATGCAGGTGCAACTTCTATCATGCTACAAGTAACAGAGATAGCAGAAACCCTTAATGACAGACTAAGGTTTCTTTAAAAACAAACACTTAAAAAGAAAAATTGCTCTGAGGTTTTATTGATTTGTGGTTTTATATGGCTTCCAGTTTCTCTTAACATTAACTGATCCTGAGTTACGTTGAGTGTGTGCTCAGTCAAGTCCGACTCTTTGCAACCCCATGGAGTGCAGCCTGTTAGGCTCCTCTGTCCATGGGATCCTCCAGGCAAGAATGCTGGAGCAAGCTGCCATTTCATTCTTCAAACTGAATCTTGAAGACATCTTCAAATGAGAATACCACAACTTTTTAAAATTTTATTTCCACATATAGGGGCTGTTTTAATATTGTTAATACGAGAAATAATCTTTCATTTAAAACTCAGAGGAGTTTCTAAATTTGGATTTCTCAATTATACAGTTAAGAGTGAATCTTGGAAAATAAAAATCATTTATTAAAAGTTCAGCTAAGGAGAACTGTGCCTGTCAATTTTTCAATGTTTACTTCCACTTTTGGAAACAGTAATTAGATGTGGGGGACACACTCTAAGTATTCCCCTCCCCTGCGTGTGAACAGAATGTATGACTTGTTTTTAATTAATATATGTATATCAATAGAACAGATAAAATGAAATGTACATGTTGAATATAGGGCTTCCCAGATGGCTCACTGGTAAAAAATCCACCTGCAATGCAGCAGACCCAGGTTCAGTCCCTGGGTGGGAAAGATCCTCTGGAGAAGGAAATAGTAACCTAATCCAGTAGGCTTGCCTGGGAAATCCCATGTTCAGAGGGGCCTGGCCGACTAGCATCCATGGTGTCACAAAAGATCAGACACAATTTAGCGACTAAACAATAACAAGATATAGTGAATATACACATTTTATTGGTTCAATTTATTTAGTTAAGTCTAGATTAATACACCAGAGCAACTAGAGGCACCCACTTCTCATTCCTACCCTCATTCCTATGGGGGGGAAATGACATCTTCTGGTATGGGTTCAACAAAGCAAAGCAAACTCTCAATTTGGCCTATGGAGACTGTAACACAAGCAGCTGCTTCAATGCCTTCTTGGCCCTAAAGTCGAGTCACTTGTCAAGACACATTCAACATATGATACAACACAGCCTTTAATTGTACAAAATAGACCTTTGGGAAAAGAAACTACAGACACCTGGGAAAAGAAGCCAATTAAATGATAAATTTATCCATTAGTCCTCAACATGAACAGTAACAACAAATCACTAGGCACATGATGAAAACAAGACCAAAATAGGAAAAAAAAAAAACACAACAATTAAGAAAATCGTTTACAGATGACACAATGGGAAAGAGCTGTTTAACAGTTGAAGAAAGTCAGGTAATAATTTCAAAGATAAGAAAATAAAATATTTGCAAAAAGACACTACTCTGGATATGGAATCAAATTTCAATGGCTTCTAATTTGAGGGGAACCAATCATGCATGAAAACAATATTATAAAGGGATAACTCCTTGCAGAGCCCTGTGATTATTTTAATATACATTTTAGTAACAGAAATAAGTGATAAGATATCTCTTAAAGGAAGAAGCAATTGGAAGCCACATTTATTGGATGAATATGAGTGAATACCTTCATTGAGACCTTTATAGAAAAAGGATAATTTTATATCTATGAAACAAGAAAGGCTGATTTTAAACAAGAACATGCTGTTACCAAGAAGAAATAACAGGGCCTCTCAGAAATAAATGAATTTTAAAATAAATTACGTGATCATTTTAAAGGCTAAATGGAGTAAGAATATTGGAAAACTTAGCCCAGGATTTCCCTTTTAATGACAAATAAAAATATTAAAAATAAATTTTTAAAATGAGACACAGTAAACAGATTATAAAGGTATAGTCTTCCATTTCATGAGGATTTGGCAATAAAAAGAAAGAAAAAGAAAAATTGATACAAAGAGAAGATCAAGTATATACCCATATGTGGAATAAGTAAAAATACATAACCCCTCAGAGAAAAAGCTCAACTACATAGGCAAATTTATTTATTTTATTATATAAATAACTTTATTTATATTTATTTATATTTGTAAAAAATAAAGTTATTTCAGTAAACTCTATAATGTCAAGGAAAAAGTGAAACTATTAATATTTCTCAGAGAGAAGAACAATTTAAAATTTACTTACATTTTTATTTAAATGAAGCTTTAAAACTATTTAAATGCCTGTTAAAAACAATATTTGAGGCAGAAAAAATACATAGAGCATTACACAACTTCTATAAAACTCCAAAAGTATAAAATTAAATAACTTTTAAATTTAGATGTTTTAAAATAAATGATATTTTTTTAAGTACTGTGTGTCTTATACATGTAGCTAACTAATTATTTTCAAAAATACTTTTTAAATTCCCCTTCTCTGACTTTCTACACCTCCAATATAACATGAAGCTGCTTGGTAGTGGTTCTATTTCAAACAATAAATAGCACATTTGTGAAAGCCTCATAGAGGGTTAAAAAGCACTAAAACCCGTGACTGCATAGTCTTTGCCCAATTGTCATTTCTCTGTATTTGGCCTAAGGTCAGTACCAAGTTTTGCTTTCCAAAAAATGTTTGTTTTCATTCAATTCAATGTTTGATTACATTTTTAATGACTGATTTTTTTGTATCATGGAAAAGAGAATTATTATTCTCTTTATTATCTTTATTACTGAATCATATCTTGATGGCTCAGAATAGGCTTGGTTTCATGCTATAAAGTTATCCTTTTTTTTTTGGCCACACTGCAAGGCATGTGGATTTCCCTGCCTAGGGGTGGAAGCCATGCCCCTTGTAGTAGAATTGCACATTCCTAACAATTGGACCACCAGGAAAGTCTCATATTTTAAAAACTTACATTTTGCACCATAGGCAATTTATGAGTCTATTTGAACAAAATAAAAATACCATAAAAAAGTTCATGTTAATTCCCATATGAGCTATTGAAAATTATATCCTTAAAAATTACTGTGATATCCTTTTTCTTGGAGACATATAAATTTCCAAGTCTATATGTGACTATGATGGTATTAATAAAGGACATCTTGTACAATAATGTGTGGTGAAAATAAAATACAATGAATGAAGTAAAGTCAAAGAAAGACAGCTTTTTAAAAATTCATCATAATTATACTAATTCAATAGAGGCCCTGAGCTGTGCTGACTCTCGTGTGCATTTTTCATTATAATTCTTCAATGCTCACAATGGTACATGAGGAAATATTTGCTTCTACAAAATTTAAGTTTTTCTGTTGATTGTAGTTTTGACTGTCATCTCTTAGCTCTCCCCTTTGTAAATCTATAGGAAAACACACACACACGCACGCACACACGATGATATATTTCCATTGCCAATGCAATTACCCTAGTGATGTAAAGCAATTATTATGTTATAGACGTTTTTGGTGAATAATAAGGTAATGAATATCATGAGATGAAAAAATGTAATCTTTTAAAATACATGTTTCAAATACCTGCACCACTGTATTTTTTCTTTATTCCTAGGACATTATATTAATGCATGCTATATTTAAAAATAAATGGATTTATCATTCTCTTTACATAATGCAGTTATAATTAAGAAATATTCTTGGCACATGGAATTGATATTTTTATGATCTAAAATAAATATGTTAGAAAACTGTGCCAAGTATTATACTGGTTTGTATCTGTCATTGTCTTTTAAAGCAATGTGATTTCAAACTGTTGAGGGATTACTTCTAGCCACTACTTTAGCTCTGTTATCCTGAAAGGACTTCCAAGGAAACAGAAACTCTGTTTTTCTCCTAATTCTCCCATGGTGTCCATGGCACACAACATGAACCCTATAATCTGCTGTAAAGCAATGCCGTATAAATGATGTTTATCCGCATACATTTTTAATAGCCATTTGGAGGCTCCTATTCTGCAGGGAACCCATTTCCCTTTTACCAGAGGATCTTTTTTCATCATGATTAAACAAAGGCACTCTCAGCAGCACAGCTGAGATAAAAGGATTCATTGGGTTTCTATCACATCAGGCAGGTGATGACAGATCCCTATCTATTTCAGGAACAAACTTTAGACTAGCCACAGGTGATTTCCTTTCTGTGCTGAATGGCACACAAGACATTATGTTTCCCACAACAGCAATCTCTAGCTTATTATTTAGCTCTGTGACAGGAAAACAAGTACAAACTCATGATTTTAAAATATGAACAGACATAGAAAAGGGAAAGTTGTGTAGCTCTCTTGAATCTTCAAAGAGTGTTTCAGTAAGCATACTAATCTAAACGATTGGTTCTGCAAATATATTCCAATTGCTTATTCATCTATATTACAGAAATAGAAAGGGACAGATAGGCTAGATACAGATGGATGGATAGATACATAGGTGCAAAGCAATATACAGCTGAGCGAGTACAATAAATATCAATCCATGCACTCCTCACGAAGCAGACACCATTACTGAAATAATACTCCAGGGGAGGAAAAAAAATGCTTAAAATTAGTTTATGGAGGATTTAATAATTCCCATGCACATTCAAGGTTCCAAGAAAAATAGAGGAAATAAATTGTAAAATCCAATCATCATCAAACTTGACCAGAATCACAGTCGCCAGGTTCCTGTGGTTTTTTTGCACATACACTGTTACTTACTCTGCTTCTTAGCTCTCTGAGATGGAGCAAACAGAGGGCAGAGATATTAAATAACCACATAAAGGTCACAAAGATGGAAAACGTGATTTGTAATAAAACACAAAACATCATTTTGCTTACCTGTGAACCAGAGCATCACTCATAATTTATATCTTGCCAGTTGCCTGGCTGGATTATTTATCTTTTAAACTAATTATCAAATTCTTATATTGCTTCTAGTAATATGAAATTTTTGTCCTCAAATTACTTCCAGGAGGACATTAATTATAAAAGATAATGATAAGTATTGCATAATCATAAGTCTGAGAAACAATGCATTAAGGAAATTTAAGCATATTTCTTTATTACAGGAATTATCTAAGATCCTCAAATGCTAACATGTCTTGTAAAACTCTGACAGTGGCATGAATTCTCCAATCATATTTGTCCATGGCAATACTTCTTTTGTTGTTTTAATGAAACATATTATTTTATTAATAAATCAAATTTCATTTGTTTTATGATTTTATAAAATACTAGCAAAACTGTATGTAGAACAAACAGGAGAATCGTCCTTCTCTGCGCCACTTAATTTTACAGATATTATACAAAGATATTATATGGATATTATACAAAGCCAAGCAAGGCATTTGTTGGGTATATGTATACGACAAAATACATGGTTCAATATAATGAACTAGTGGGAAAAATTAATTTATAACTACATGAGAAAAAGTGAATTCAAGGCATTTTCTTTAAAAACATTTTATTAATTTGATTAATATAGTTTTACTCTTGAAGCAGCCACGGTAAAATTATTCAGTCCTCACATAATTCTATTTCATAGGAAAATAAGTTGGTTGAACCTAAATAGTATGATGATAATGCCATGAAAAATTATAATTCTGAAACCATATGTTTCAGAAATTGTGTATTTATTTAGGCATTAATCTATTTAACAATTTATATAATATTAATCAATAGTTTTTGGTTTTCTATGCTATAGCCTAGGTTTGTGTAATAATGCAAAAAAAAGAGATATGCAAATAACTATAATAATGATTAGAGAAGATAAATATTGGTCTTATAACTAATAGGTTTTAGCTATAACACTTTTATTTATACAATTATTTCTACTACTGATGATTAAAATAATGGTTAACATTTACTTACTACATCAAACACTTGAAATACATCAAAAGGGTTGAGTATACTTTAAATCAAAGGACCTGTATTAGAATCAGATATGCATATTTATTAGCTGTATAGGCATCGGAGATTTATTTCACCTCTCCACACACAGTCTTATCTATTATAGAGAACAATAGAGCTGTTTGAGAAATAACTGAGATAAAAACAAAATAGTATATTAATATATATATATATATATAGAAAGAGAGAGAGATAGTCTAGAATAATTCCATTGATGAACTTATCTGCAAGGAAGGAACTGAGATGCAGATATAGAGAATGAACTTGTGGATACAGTAGGGCAGAGAGAGTGGGACGACTGGAAAAAGTAACATCAACATATATACACTATCAGCTATAAGACGTGGAACTGGTGAGAAGTTGCCGGGTAGCACAGGGAGTCCAGTCTGGCACTCTCGTGATAATGATCAGGAGGAGTGGGGTGGGGAGAGAGGAGGAAGGTTAAGGAGGGAGGGGATGTACGTATAATTATGGTTTATTTGCATTGCTGTATGGCAGAACCAACATAATATTGTAAAAAAAAATATATATATACATTAAATATAAAACAGAAAAAAACCTGAAACACAATAAAAGGAAAAAAGACAACTGCTCAACTTACAAAATATCTTGTTACTGAATCATTAGGGTAGTTCATTTTCTTGATAACTGTATCAATATTTTAAAACTTCCTCCTGTGGCTACTTTTAATTTAACTCCCCAGAACAGAGCACCATAATGAGGTTAGAGGCATTCCTTAATTTTAAAGTTTGGGGTCTGGACTTCAATTTACGACAGCTGAGTTTGGAAAAGAGTGCACACAGGAAGGTTTCTGGCAGGTGACAATTAGGAATGAATATATGGAACATGAAATTCTGGAACCTTATTTCCCTAATGCTTTCAATTGCCAAATAATCACTAAAAAGTTTTTAAGTACTTGAGGAGTACACATATCTCATCTTAAAGAAAGCAGCATTTTTAGTTCTCAGCACAATTCTGTAGGTAAATACAATTATGTTCCTGCTTATAGATAAGAAAATAATGGCTTGTAAAGGTTAGATAATCTGCCAAGGTTGTAAAATTAACGAATGGCTGATTTAGGATCTACGCCAAGGTAGTCAGATATCAGGCTTGTACTCAGACCATTACATGTGCTAGAACAAAATGTGTCTGAGTTATTATTTTAAGGTTCATAGCGAAAAGCACACAATTCCAGAGAAAGGAAAAGTAAACAAAATTTTAAAATTGGTGAATTAATTAAATCACATAAGCTAAAAAAACTCTCTTCATAAAATTTGCTGTATTTCTTTCTAGATCCGTTATTATCAGTCAATGACTATTACTTTTAAAATAGAACTTTTCCAATTATTTGATTTTAACAACTTTCTGCTCAGAATCTGAACTACTTTTATTAATTTTTAATAAAAACAATCATACTTTTGTTAGTTATAAAATCTACTTGCATGCCTTAAAATAAAACTTGGAAAATATTCAAGAAAAATAAGGTATCTCCAAAATAAATGCTGCAAATTAGCCACTTGGATCTATTTCATTACAATTAAATGTCAGGTGAGTGATACCATAATGTAGCATTACATTTTTTACATAATTAATTAATTTTATTGTCATTTATCCCATTAATTAATAATAAAATGATATGTTATAGCTCATATTTTATTAAAATATAGCAATAATATGTTTTCAATTTTGAATTACTAACCTGCTTTTAAGGTCAGGGTTTTCTTTCAACCCTTTAACACTTCTGTAATTATTGACAAAATTTCCATTAAAATTCAAGGAAGATTCATTTTAGCACGCTAAAATAGTGTCCATTTACTTCCACCTATGTAAACATTTTAATCACTCATCATTTGACAGATAAAAAAGTACTGAAATTGAAACTGAAAATCAATGAAAATAAAATTGAAAGGAAATCAGTAAAACCACAGCTCTTGGAAAGGATTAATGAAATCAATAAGCTTCTAGACAGACCAACTAAGAAAAAGAGAGTGGAAACAAATTACTGATATCAGAAATGAAAAGGGGACATCACTAAAGGTACAATGGAAATTAAAAAGGATAACCAAGAAGTAGTATGAACAAGGCTATGCTCACAAATTCAATAATCTAGATAAAATGAATGACAAAAGCATTGCAATTTGAAGAAAAACTGGATACCTAGACAGTAAATCAAAAACAAGGCAAAGATACACTCTCTTGTCACTAAACAACAAAAACACTGTAATTTGACAAGAAACTGGATACTTACCCACTAAAATCGAAAACAAGACAAGGATATACTCTCTTACTACTCCTTTCCAACATAGTACTAGAAGTCTTGACAAATACAAATAGCAATAAAAGGAAATAAAATATATACAGATAAAAAAGAAAGACATAAAACTATTCGTTCAGATACCATGATGTCTACATAGAAAATCTGAAAGCCTGGCACTAATGACTAATTATACTGAGGGTATAGGATGTAAAATTAATATGCCCAGGTAATCAGCTGCTCAGTCACGTCTGATTCTTTGAGACTCCATGGATGGTAGCCCACAAAACTCCTCTGTCCATGAATTTTCTAGGCAAGAATACTGGAGTGGGTTGCCATTTCCTGCCTCAAGGGATCTTCCTGACCCAGGGATCAAACCTACGTCTCTTGCATCTCCTGCACTGGCGAGCAGATTCTTTACTACTTACTGCAACACCTGGGTAGCCCAAGATTAATATACAAAAGTCAACTGCTTTCCAACAGTGAACAAGTGGAATTTGAAATGAAAAAAAAAGAAAAAAAGGAAAGAAAATCCCATTCACATTAACCCCAAAATAAAGTAGTTATAAATTTAACAAATAATGAATAATGTATATATAAGCAAAATTACTAATTTTGATGGGGAAAATCAAAGAAGAATTAAGTGAATAGAAAAATATTTCATTTTCATAAAGACTCAATATTGTTAAAACCTCAGTTCTCCCCAAAATAACTGTAGTTGCAATGTGAACTCAGTCAAAATCCTAGCAAATTAGTTTGCAGATAATGACAAACTGGTTCTAAAGATTACACAAAGAGGTAAAAAATTCAGAACAGTCAACATAATATCAAAGGCTAAGAACAAAGCTGGAGGACTAATACTACCATCCCACAAGATAAATCTCTGGCAATCAAGACAGTGTGTTATTAGCAAAGAAGATGCAAATCCATCAATGTAACAGATTACAGATTTCATAAACATCTCTCTCTAAATATAGCCAACTGTTTTTTGCAAAGAATGAGAGACAATAAAATAGAACAAAGACAATTTCTCTTTCACAAATTTAACAATTAGAATCCAAATGCAAAAAAAGATCAATTCAGACATAAACTTCACATATTTCACAAAAATTAACACAGATCAAAGACCTAAATATAGTCCAAAAACATAAAACTCCTAGAACATAAGGGAAAACCCAGATGACATTGAGAATGGTGATATCTTTATACATTTAACCCAAAGGCACAATCCATGAAATGATAGATAACAAGTACTGACTTCTAGAAGGCTACAAACTCTATGATTCCAACTATATGACATTCTGAAGAGGACTATGGTGACAACAAACAGATCTGCGTTTGCCAGGGGTGAAGCCTAGGAAGAAGGGCATGTGATATAGGCAGCACACAGAAGAATTTTAGGGCAACAAAAATACTCTGGCATTTTAATAATGTATATATGTTATTATAAATTTTTCCCAATACATATACAACTACAAGACTGAACCAAAGGCAAACTATGTACTTTAGGTCATTATGATGTGTTAATGTAGGCTCATTTTTTATAATAATTGTTATATTCTGATAAGTAATGTTGATAATAGGGGAAAAACTATGCAGGTGTGGGGTCAGAGGTATGGGAAATGGCTCTACCTTATTGTTAAGATTTTAACTTAATATTGCTCTTAAAAAGAACTTTTAAGGAAGAAAAAACAAAAAAACAAATCAACAAACAAATCTGCAGATACAGTTTGGAAGTCCCCTACATGCCATCCTATAAATAACAACCTAGGTTTCAGTATACCTTCCTAGAATTTGAACAGGGAGAATTTCTCAAAACAAAACTAAATTTTGACTGAGTTCCTTCAATCTACTCTATAAATCAATTAATCTATTGAGCCAACAATTTTTGATTAGTTGACTCTTTTTGTAATTCTTACTAAGAGAAATTTGAAGTGTCATAAAATCCAAGAATTGCATGACTTGGAGAATTCCATTAAATTATGTATTTAAATGAAACAATATGTGCTCATTTCAAATAGTAGATGTATTTATTTGTATTTTTATCAAGTATGGATAACTTATCTAAAAACATTAAAATATCATTATATCTGAACAATGAGAGCTATCAGGATAAATAATAGTTAATTACTGCAGCTGGTATACTAACACAAATATTAATTAGTTGTCATTATTATGTTTATAAAGAAGATTCAGTATATTCATACATCATCAAACAACAAATAAACATTGAGTCCCGAGCATAACCGAGATAGTTGGCTGTTAATCCACGTTTATATATTATCTGAAATTCCTTGGATTTCAAACTCGGATTTGTTTCTATTGCATATGTGTGGTCTTGTACTTGAACATAGGAGAGAAACTTCTATCGAAAAGCATTTCATACCCTATGACATCAGAGTAGAAAATCAAAATAGTTTTATGAGTCAAATTCATAACCTTAGATTCTCTGTTGGCCCGTGAAGTGTGTCTTTGTACAAATCTACATGTCACTGGTGTGCTAGTCATGCTAATTCTGGTCAAATTTTATGAGTAATACTGCCAAAAATGGCTAATTCTCCTAAGCAAATTTGAAATGAAAAATTCCAGAACAGTTCCAGAGTTTCATTTTTATTTGTTGTCTTTCTCAAAAACTTATGCCTCTGGTTCATATTTCCTTATCTTCCTTTGTGACATTCAATTATATTTTCTATTACTATCTGTAGTCATGATTCTTAACATTACTTTGATTGATGCCTTTATCTTGTCTAGAATTCTGATTATATTTGAACTTTACTTGAAGTTTATGAATATTACTCTCTCAAGAAGACTTGGTCTTGCCTTCAAAACTTTTATTAATATTATTTTTTAGCACCAAATTTAGCAACTCTTTCCTTTCCCACTAATCAGCTCAAATCAGATCACATAATAATTTCTAAATGTAAATATTAATATATACTTAAGTACATTTGATTCATAAAGAGCAGTCACTTTACGTTAGGATTATTCTCTGTCTTACTGTTAAATTAATTAGTAAGGGGGCCGATAGACTGAGGTGGTTGTAATGCCCTGGCAGTCTGTGTAAATAAACTAGAACCTAAAAGCAATCAGTCACTAAAAGTCAAAGGGGATTTGAGCTATAGCCAACCAATAATTTCCTTATTTTGCACCTTTTTGTTTTATAAACATCTCTCTCCTGAGTTCCTATGGGTTAAGTACTCCTTACAACTTCTGGTAATGTAATGTCCTATTCAAACAGATTTTTGCTCAAAGAAACTTAAAATACCAATATGCCTCACTTTAACTTTTAACACTATATTTGATGAACCTTACAAAATAAAAGTTAAATTTTACAAAATCCTGGGCTTTGTTTTAATCTTTAAAAATTTTGACCTCACTGCAAGGACAAAGGAGTAGATAAAACCAATCAGGGTCTTGGAAAACAGGAACAGAAAAATCCAGACCCTTATTGTCCTTCCCTCCCCCATGTTGCAATTATTAATGGATTTCAGGTCCTCCTGAATGGTATAGCCTGTCTCCCCTCATACCCCATAGGGAGAAGGTATTTGCCTTACTCTCCCCCCACCCAGTATATGTGCCTCATTCAATCAGCAAATGACCCACAAGACCCCTTTCCTACCCCTTGTACCCTGGGTATAAAAGTGGACTAAGGACCCCTGCTCAATGTCGGTTCTCCCTTGAGCTGGCCTGCTGTTCTAACAGCGTCACCCACCCTAATAAACTTTATTTCCCTCTCATTCTGTCTCATGTCTGGAAATTCTTTTCCACCCCGCGCATGGTCCACAAGACTCACCTTATAACTTATTTTAGCAAAATACTACGTTGAATGAATAATATCACTAAAGTATGCTTATTTGCTTAACAAACATTCTCTTAATGTTTTAAAAATATCAGAATATTCAAACAAGAATTATCTTCCCTTGTTTTGTAGCTCTTTCAAATGATGGGAAGATAACAGAGACAGAAGATTCTACAACAGGATATTAGGCATTTTACATAATTTATTTGAGCCTTTATTTCCTCACTTTAAAAATATTTACATTGCCTAACATTACCATTCTTCTTGAAGCCTTAGATAGTATTCTAAAGGGCCCTTTGGGGACACGTTTGGGGACACCTTTGGGGACACATTTTAGGTGTCCTAAAGACAACGTATTTTTAATGGAAATTTGCTTTAATTAAGATCATGGCATAATTTGAGGCATGCTTAAATGGTGCTGTCCTGGTGAATCTTACATAACTGTTAATTCTTCAAAGAAAGAAAATTAAGTCATGAGGGAAAATGAAGTTATGAGAGTAGGACCATGGTTACTGTTTTCTATTCCTCGAACACTGAAACCGAGCCAGACAACCAGTAAAGGGAGGAGATGAAATTCCAAACCTTGGATCCTAGACTCTGATTCATATTGGATATTAAATTTTAGAGTCATGAAAAGGATATAGATACCCTCTGAGGTCCATGGGAGGCAGAAGTCTTATTATATATGATGTAGTATGAAAATGGCAGGCTGTCCTTAAAACTTAGAGAAGCCCCTGAAAGTAAGTTCTAAGAGTACAGGCATGAAAGAAGAAATGCAGCAAACTAACTTACACATTACTTAGACGAAATGGGGGAAGAAACTGTCAGTATAAAAACAAAAACAACAACAAAAAATGCCTTTTCAATATTCTAAATAAAGTTTAGAAAGTTTAAAACATTCTGAAGAAAGTGGCAATGTCTATTTTAAGAAGATTCTGTAGATATAAAAGAAGACCAACCAACTGAAATAGCAAAGTGTATTTATTTAGAGCTTATAAGATAGTCAAGCACTATCATATGCTTGTTGCAGTGATTCAAAGGCAGGCAGAGGAATGGGAGAGCTTTATAGAAGTGATGGGCTTCAAATATGTCCTTTCTGAAGGGTGTTGACATATGAAAGGTATAACTGTGTAACTAGAAGAGGGGAAAGCTATGTGATTGCTATGGGATGCATACTTGGCTTTCTCTGATTGGTCTCAGTTAAAAGTGGGGACAAAATTAGGAAGATGTTGGTTATGAACAAGCCCTGACCATTTGGGACCAAATGTTAGAGAATTTATTGTTTACCTTGCTTTCTGAATTGTCACTAGAGATAGCAATCTGGCTTCCTTCAGGTTCAACTGATAGCAAGCTGGCTTCCTGAGTTATTTACTATAAAGGGCTGGTTTCTTGGGTAACTTGCCCCAGGCAGTGGATCAAAGTTTTATTTTTACATATTGTCTAGCTATTGTCTGTTTGTATATTCAGTCTCTTAATTACATGTAATGTAACACACATGAGCGAAGCTGTACCTTGGTGCAAGAAAGTAATCATAAGACCCATCTTGTACAATTCGAATGCTGGAAGTATATGAAAACAATATTTTTTATAAATGTTTTCCTTATTTTCATATTGCTTAAGTAACATCAGATCAGAATTTTTTTAAGATTATGCTGATCAATCCTGGAATAGAAATTCACAATCACACCTCACACACAAACACAATGGAAGAAGGAATAAAGAAAAAGCAAAAAGAAGAGTTTGCCCTCTAATATGGTAGTAACAAAGAAAAGCTAGGTTTGAAAAATTAAAAACATATGAGTTTTTGAATAGGGGACAGGTCCAGTTATTTAAGGATTTATTTCAGAACTACATGTGATATAACTAAAACCATTAAGATTTGTTGAGTATATTTTACTAGTGTTTAGTTTAATATTTATGGAACGACTCCTGAAAAATAGTCCATAAGAATGTTAATAAAAACAACAGTTAATATTTACTCTTATGAGAAAATGTGTCAATCCATCTAAGTTATCCACAAAATAATCTATTTATAATTTTATGATTAAAATAATGTTTTTAATATTTGTAAGTATTCTGATTACAGTAAGTCAGAGTTTATTAAGACACTCAATAGTGTATTAAAAGATAAGCTGTTCATGAATTTGGAAGTTCTAAGTTTGATCTATGACATTACAATTTATTAAATTAGTAATCTCCATCAGTAAATCTGAAATTAAAAGTTACAGAATGATAATGATGTCTACTCAGTGTATTGTTCTTAATGAGTACCAAATAAGAAATTCCTCTGTAAAATAGAACATTCACTATAAACATAAGAGATTATTACTATTTCATTATTATTATTACTATTATAAATTTATATTACTACTTATGTTAACTTTATGTTTATAATATGGAGACCAAAATCATAAACACAGAGAAAACTTTGACTGAAAGTCAGACATCCTATCTGTTTAAATGACCTGGGTTTAATAAGTACAAAAGTGAATGAAAGTCACTCAGTCACGTCCCACTCTTTGCGACCCCATGGACTGTAGCCTGCCAGGCTCCTCTGTCCATGGAATTCTCCAGGCAAGAATACTGGAGTGGGAAGACATTCCTTTCTTCAGGGGATCTTCCCAACCCAAGGATCAAACCCAGGTCTCCTGCATTGCAGGTAGATTCTTTACCATCTGAGCCACCAAGGAAGCCCTTAATAAGTAAAGTATTTTTGCAATTACAAGAGGTCAACCAAAGTGTGGAGTATGTGAAAAGAGACTCTATATAGATTTCTTTTCAAGTAGGACTTCTGGACAGCTTTGGTAAGATTGTTCAGCAGACACCTTCCAGTTCTCAGTACTGCCAGAGACTTCCTCAGTGGTAGAAAGCCACTCTTTCCAAGACTATACTGTTCCTGGATTAGGGGTTGAGATGTCATCCTGTGATTGAGCTGGGAAAGAGTATAAATACTGGATGATTTTAACCCAACTCTGTCAACTCTAAAGGCAAAATTTGTCCAAGGGCTCTCTACCAAAATAGCCACTACTTCGTCAGACCTGCATCTGAGTTCAACTTCTTCCTCTGTCCAAAATTATGCTCTCTTTTCCTTCAAAGGTGATCATCTCTACTAGGTAGCTTGAATCTGAAAATTTACTTGAACATTTACTTTCAGAGAACCTGACTTGTCACTATTTTCCAAGGTGGTAAGATAAAATTTTTGAGTTTAATAATCCAGGGGCAGGCTGGCGTTGAAGGTCCTGTTGCTTGAAGTAAATGAAGCACCAACAAGCCTGAGGCATACTTGGTTGTTGACAAGTTTATTGGTGACAAATTGGAATAGGGTAATGGTGGATAATGTGAAATCTTTTCTTCACAAAAGAATGTGAGCTCCTCTCAGGAACAGCTCTCGTCTCTCCTCTTGGCTACTAAGTTTAACTCAGGTTAAACTGCAGTTAACAATCAATCTGAAGGGTTTCCCTGGTGGCTCAGTGGTAAGAATCTGACAGCCAAAGCAGGGGACACAGGTTCAACCCCTGGTGTAGAAGGATCCCACATGCCATGGAGAGACTAAGCCTGTGAGCCACAGCTAGTGAGCCTGTGCTCTACGAGAAGCCACGACGACAGAGCCCACGTGCTGCATCTACTGAAGGCCACGTGTCACGCAGCCCGTGCACCATAACAAGAGAGGCCACTGTGGCGGTAAGCCCACGCACTGCAGCTAAAGAGTAGCTTGCCACAAGCAGAGAAAAGCCCTGGCAGCAAAAAAGACCCAACACAGACAATAAATAAATAAATACAATTAAAAAATAAAACAGTCAATCTGGGGACATGATAATGGACATTATCCAAAAACATCTAGAACATCCAGC
The DNA here is from genome assembly GCF_019320065.1 of Cervus canadensis. NCBI lineage: Eukaryota > Metazoa > Chordata > Mammalia > Artiodactyla > Cervidae > Cervus > Cervus canadensis. Next base: position 26,973,896 of record NC_057394.1, read on the forward strand.
CAGCATGCAGTGGAAAAAGCTGCAACAAAACCCACAGGACTAGATTCTGAAGATTTTTAATGAGAGTGCTGAAAGATAAAATGGTAATGGAAAATCTGTTGATTTTTCACAGATTGATGAAATTGCAAAATTGGTGAAATTGGTCCAATTTCCCAAATAATACCTTTCAACACCTCATGAGAACCACAAGAGAGGGCAACTGAAAACACTGAAAGAGTCATGAACTAAACTAACTTGAAATGCCTAATATTGGCAACTCCATGACAAGGAAGTATGTGCTTCAGTTCAGTTCAGTCACTCAGTCATGTCCAACTCTTTGCAACCCCATGAGCTGCTGCACGCCAGGCCTCCCTATCCAACACCAACTCCTGGAGCCCACCCAAACTCATGTCCATTGAGTCAGTGATGCCATCCAACCATCTCATCCTCTGTCGTCCCCTTCTCCTCCTGCCCTCAATCTTTCCCAGCATCAGGGTCTTTTCCAATAAGTCAGCTCTTCGCATCAGGTGGCCAAAGTACTGGAGTTTCAGCATCAACATTAGATACTCCAATGAACACCCAGGACTGATCTCCTGTAGGATGGACTGGCTGGATCTCCTTGCAGTCCAAGGGACTCTCAAGAGTCTTCTCCAACACCACAGTTCAAAAGCATCAATTCTTTGGCACTCAGCTTTCTTTATAGTCCAACTCTCACATCCATACATGACCACTGGAAAAACCATAGCCTTGATTAGACAGACCTTTGTTGACAATGTAATGTCTCTGCTTTTTAATATGCTGTCTAGGATGGTCATAACTTTCCTTCCAAGGAGTAAGCATCTTTTAATTTCATGGCTGCAATAACCATCTCAGTGATTTTGGAGCCCCCAAAAATAAAGTCTCTCACTGTTTCCACTGTTCAAGTGAATATACTATTAATGACTAGAGGACTGACCTGAGATTCTTCCACTGGAAGATCTAGAAGATCCTCCATACACTGAGGCTATGAAAGGCTGAGGGTGCACCAGTGTCATTAAAAACAGTATTGGAATCTATTCACCATAGGTTAATGTTACGGTAGAAGAGACCATAACAGAATATGATGTTTCGCTAGCAAGCAGATGTAAGGACTGCAGATAAGAGAGGCTAAAATTGGCACTGAGCTGGGAGATCAGGATCTCAATTTCAATACAGACTGTCAAGGGTATATACAGATATGTTATTTAATAATAAAATGATCACAACTGACAGAATACAACTAAAACTGACACAGGTAAAACTGATTGACTGAGATAACTGAAAACCCAAGAAAAGAACATCTTTCTATTTCTGGCACCACTGTATCCAGGACAAAATTACCTTCATGTTTATCTTTTTATAGCTTTCCTATCCTATGTGTTGGCAAGAGCCAAAAAAAGACTCCCCCTTCTAACAATGAGATGACTATCACCAGCTCCAAGAAGGCTTCCTGTCCTGTCAGATACACCACTGGAAAATGGAACTCTTTCTTACACTGTTTCAAAAATCAACTAGTTGTGAGTCTCTTTTGCTGACAGATCTTGCTTCAAGTTCATGTTCATCCATGAACAACTATCTATAGTCAGTATAATGGAACATATATTTTGGTCAATTCTGAGTCAAATGACAACTTCTGGAGCTAGAAAGAGTTGCTTTTTCTAAAACACTTTGACTAAGCGGAGGATATGAGTTTTGCCTCAAGAGTTAGTAGGACTAGAAGGAGCAGGAAGGCAAAAACAGAGATGCTTAGAAGAACATTCAAATGTTTATTTAAAAAAGAGACCTAGCAGCTAAAAGCTGCTAATACAATATTGCTCTATGTGTATGCATACTAAATTACTTCAGTTGAGTCCAACTCTGTGTGACCCTATGGACGGCAGCCTGCCAAGCTCCTCTGTCCACAGGATTCTCCAGGCAAGAATACTGGAGTGGGTTGCCGTACCCTCCTCTAAGAGATCTTCCCAACCCAGGGATCAAACCCTCATCTCTTATATCTGCCACGTTGGCAGGTGGGTTCTTTACCACTAGCGCCACCTGGGAAGCCCCACTGCTATACAAATACTATCAAAAATAGAATGTGAGGACCAACAAAGACTGAATAGTTGACTGCATAAGCCATGTATTTGTTATACACAATCACATATGAAAGAGCAAATTATAGAAATGCATCACGTGTTATAATTCTGTACCTTCAAATTCTGTACCTTCTGTTCTAACCTTCAAATAACTTGTGAAACCACAATACATTTATTTCACAATTTCCCCAGCGGTAAAGAATCTGACTGCAATGCAAGAAACACAGAAGACACAAGCTTTTATCCCTGGGTTGGAAAGATCTGCTGGAGGAGGAAATGGCAACCTACTCCAGGATTTTGCCTGGAAAATCCCATGGACAGAGGAGCATGGTGGGCTTCAGTCTGTTGGGTTGCAGAGTCAGACACAGCTGAGTGACTGAGCATGCATTATTAACATGAGATTACTTGAGAGCGAGATGATACTTCTCACAATCATCAAAATAAATAATATTTACACTGAAATGATTATTAATTTTGTATGTTTTCCTCATTTCAGCCTGAAAATTTTAAAATGGCTTTATTGGCAAGACATCTTTGTAAAGAAAATATACACTTTTTAGTATGTGAATACTAAACAGAATTTACTATTTCATTCATAAATAATTTTATGAAAAATTTAATCATTCTAGTCAATTTAACATTCATGTTTTAAGAGAATATCTTTTATGTTGAAAATGTGGTCCTTGTAATCACAATCAATATATTTTGCTAATTAAGGATAGCAGTAAAGTAGGAATCCAAAGTTTCATCTAACTTTTTCAACATTTTTGTTTGCAATTAATATTCAAGAACTAAAGTTTGTATCTTTTATGAGAAAAATATGTTTAATCATCCAATATGTTCAAAACAAGTTAGTATAAATACAACAACAATTTGCATAGTGGTACTCCTGGAGTTTTACTTCTCAACTTTGTCAGATTTATAGAACATACTGGGAGAAAACTAAGCATATGCTGTGTTCTCATAAACAAAGCAATTCGGAAGAAAATTGCCACGTTAGAAAAGAACAAAAATACTTACATATTTTAAGTGCTATGTTTAAAATTCAGGTATAATTATAAAAGTTGACAAAATGAAATGATGAAAAACATCACAGAGCTAGAATAAATTATGTCTCAATCAACTAAAACACTGGTATTATAGAAATCTGCACAAATTATTAGAGAGTACAATATTGACTACTATGCATTTATATAATAATACAGATATTTTTATGGTTTTAATTATGGCAGTTAAAAGGAAATATAAAACATTATGGACTTATATAGGACCAAATGCAATCAGGTAAATTTTTAATTCTCCACATTTAAAATGTAATCAGCATCAATAAAGGCTTCCTTCACCTATGAAAATAAAAAAAATGAAACATAGTAATGGTAACATTTGAGAGGCTTGTAATTTTATTTATTGTTTTATTTTATATTATAAAGTTTATATAGTAAAAGGGTTATAAATGGAGATTATTCAACTGAATTGCAGATCTATCAAGAATGCAGTTTTCTAAAAAGATATATTTTCCCTTTTAAAATTATAGTTGGTTTAGAATTCTTGTTGGCACCTAGAACTAAATAAATTAAAAACTCAGTCTTCATAGTAATTGTAAAACTCAACACTAGAATAATAGCTAAGCTCTTGTCTTTAACATTATCACCTCTTTGCTTGGGCAAAGTTAATCAAGGTTCATGCTATTATGTTCTACATTTTCAAGATGTAAATAGGTTTTCCAACAGTCAGAGCATATAATCAGTTTTTTTGTTTTTTTTAAATTAGACAGGTCTATTTTTAAAATCATACATACAAACATCTGTAAGCAAGACTTTCAGATTGCTATCTGAATGTTATAAAAAAAATTATCTTTCTTTAAAATGATTTGTCTATGCCAGAGTTCATACATCTTTGAACAATACAACTTAAAATAAGAGCACATTAAACATATAATAAATTAGTAAGTCAATGAATGAGTAAGGCAACTTTTCCAAAAATGATTAATTGGAGTTCTTTAGTTGCAAGCACCAAAAATCAACTATGCATAATTAAGCAAAAAACTAACTTTTTGTGAATTATCAGGCAGTGTATACATTTCCTGAGAACTGAGCATAAGTCTTAGCAATAGTCAGAAGCTAGTAGTGGTAGATAAATTCTGTTTTAGGCAACAGCAAATGTTCACTCATAGATGATAGAAAGATGGCTAAGGAGATAGAGTATAATACATATATAATCTTCAACAGTTTTTCTCTTGGCCCCGGCATCACTTTGCTAATTATTTAAAATTTTAGAGGATTAATCTAACTTGGGAAACATGCTGTTGTTTGGGTGAGGTGGACAGTTATCATTCTGCCTTCTTTTGTTGTCCCATTTTGTTTTATAAATTAGGAGATTGAAGCTCAGACAGAAAGGGTATCAATATTCAAAGTGTGTATTAATTTTATGGTTACCTTACAAGTTTCCAGGCTAGAAATTAATAACTTGAAAGCAAAGCTGAAGATTAAAAGAACTGATGTAGATAAATTTAAATAAGCTTAAAATGAGGGAAAAACAATCAATTCATATTTATACTTCAATAAGGAGGCTATATATTGTCACGAGCTGAACATATGATTGAGATAAAATACAGACTTATAACTGAAGAATGTTTTTTAAACAACCCTAATATATTTTAGGAGAGGCACCCAACTTCATTTTAACCAAGAATATACTTACAAATTAGACTGTTTTAAGGATAACTTGGGACGTTTTGTAATTCATGAGCTAATACTCATTTCTTTCCAGGCTTCTACATTTTCTTTGTCAGTTAAATGAGAAGTATTTTGGATTACATTTGTAAATTCTTTTGTCTATAGCTAAAAGTCACGACTTTTCTTAAGGTGTCACGGGAATCTCTCATGCGCTTGACATCTATTGATCTCATCTACTTAATGGTTTTCTTTTCCGCTGTAAATCTACGTCCTGGTCTTCTTTCAAGATAGTAATGACTCTCTCAATTTTCTTTTATCTTAAAAATAATTAACTACGACATTTTAACATTGGAGTTGGACAGGAATATAATTAGATATCATTTCAGGTACTCTCAAGTAAGTCACCCTGTTTTTTTCAGGTATATGTACACAAACATTCCAGAAACAACCACCAATTATTTGAGCATGGATAAATATCAGTTTAATGTGGACTAGAAAACACTAACAGTGACAACATATATTTAAAACTTTTAAGCCTGTACCTGAACCCACAAGTCGCTCCTCATAAATCCCAATATTTAACTACCTCATTTATATTAATACAAGCTTCCAATACTCCTTCCCAGATGACAAAGGGAATAGGGAATAAATATTATGATGAATATTTTCATATTTAATTGGTAGCTAGATCAAAATGTATTCCCATCTAACATGGAGATTTTAGAACCAGATAAAATATTTAGGAGACTGCGAGACATTTCTCCAGTCATTAGAACAGAAATTATTCCAAAGTAAGTAGGGAACAGCTACTCAGTGTTCACTACAGAAGCTAATGATTTTTATTTTTAAAGGGACTTCCACTGAATTAACCTGAGTTTTTGTTTAAATATCTGTAGAATAAAAATTACATGGAGAGAGAGCTTAGAGAGATAAATGGAGGGAGCTACAGAGATATCCAAATACCACTGCAAGCTCACTTTCCAGTTCCATCATGATGATAAAAGTTAAAGACACATAACTAGTTGGTTAGTGAAGGTTAAAGTCGCTCATTCATCCCGTCCAACTCTTTGCGACCCCATGGACTATATAGTCCATGGAATTCTCCAGGCCAGAATACTGGAGTGGGTAGCCTTTCCCTTCTCCAGGGTGTTAGCTGGAGTTGCTTTCATTTTTTTTTAATGCACTTTGTACGTTACATACAGGAAAACAGTCTTATTCACAGTCATTCAAAATTTATGAATAATGATGCCTGGTGGTTTGAAGACTGTCAGTTTGGTAATATGCCTTCTTGCCATTATGCTACTGCTTTATAGTATTCAAAATAATATATTACAGATTACATATACAAAAAGATGATAATTAAGAACGTAACTCACATTCCAGAATACTGGTAAGTTTACAAGTCACAGACTTAATTTCAATTGTCCACCATTATACGACTGAAAGGAAAATAGAAGGTAAAGATAGGTAAGAAGAAATCACAGTGAGAAAAAAAGGAATTAGATCTCATTAGTAATCAATAAATAAAATTAATATAAAATTATGTTGCACATACATATTTTTAACTGTGTCTAAAATATAATATTTTTTTATTTATTGCACTTTAAAAGTTTTAATATAAAACTCTTAAAGAAACACTTTTCTTCTTCTCCTTGCAGGAAAGGTATTCTCACCCAAGTATCTGTGTTCCATGCAATCATACTGATGTTACATGGTGATGTTATCAGAGATCAATGATTTAAAGGTTTCAAAATTCTCCTATAGAACAATAAAAACTGTGAGTAAATATTTCCTTCATTAACACTAGTTTATTAATAGAAGTGTATATGTGTCTTTGTTGACATGTGAAGCTAAAGATATATATTTGTATAACTTTTCTTCCATGGTATTTGCATAGCAATAATTTAACACTGAATATTTCCACTAATTACAAGCAGTTTATTATTTTTCATTTAAAATTACAAGTAATGTTAAAAATAAAAACTGTTCAAATATACTGAAGAAAAATCAACTCTGGGCAATTAAAAGGACGGGCAAAAGAGAAGTCCTATGCCAAAATACTACTTTTCTTTATAAATACTAAGTATAGTTTCTCTATTCTAGAACAAATACTCTTTACTCAAAATGTGTTTCAGTGATTCAAACATTCATGTAATTTATTAAATATATCAGTATTTCACATCTGAACGTTCATTATTAGAATTAAAAAAAGGATTTGCTAATGAATGATCTCATCATTTCTAGGTATACAAAACAGTATACAAAAGTTTTGCAGGCCTTACAGAAAAAAAATTTTATAAAGAATCTCAACCAAAGCATGCTTTTATATGGCCCTCTCATCTATGAGATTTTATATAGAATCACAGATGACAGATAAAATAATTGATTTATTACTTTTTTCTTGTTTCAGTCTTTTTTAATAAAACCTCTGCCAGAATTGTTTTTGTTCAACATAATATTTTTTCACTTTAATGACAATGACATCACAAAACAGTCAGCCAAACACTAAAAATTGGAACTAAAACCTAATTCTTCTTTATCAACACTAATCAGGATTCTGTTTATATCCCAATGCATAGTAGTAACTTTTATTAGGGTTTATCACACTGATGTTCAGCTTCAGTCTCAGAATGTGACTAAAGGATCTGTATTCAGAATCGCCATAAGTCTCTGGAAGGCCAAATACCAATGTGGCTCAGCTGGTAAAGAATCCGCCTGCAATGCAGGAGACCTGGGTTTCATCCCTGGTTTGGGAAGATCCCTGGAGAAGGGAAAGGCTACCCACTCCAGTATTCTGGCCTGGAGAATGCCATGGACTATATAGTCCATGGGGTTGCAAAGAGTTGGACACCACTGAGCAACTTTCACTTCACTTCACACTTAAAAGTCAGTTCAGGAGTCCCTGAACCTAGGATGATGCAGGTACTCATCATGTATTATCATTACAACATCAGAAATCCAAACAAGGTGTATCACTAGGATTAATTGTAGATATTTGAATATTCTCTTTTTAAAAGAAACAAACATTCTAGATGTAATTTGGAGTAAAATATCTTGTAACATTAATATTCTACCAGTCAAAGCAGAAATACTAATTATTACGAGTAATAATCCAGATATTCATTTTCTAAATATTGCTTGACAAATTGTCATACTGATGCTGATAGTAAAGGTGACTCTTTAGTAGAACTTAAGTATACTAGAAACTCAGTCAGTTAAGTTGCTCAGGCGTGTATGACTCTTTGTGACCCCATGGATGCAGCACGCCAGGCTTCCCTGTCCATCACCAACTCCCAGAGCTTACTCAAACTCATGTCCATTGAGTTCGTGATGCCATCCAACCATCTCATCCTCTGTTGTCCCCTTCTCCTCCCTCCTTCAATCCTTCCCAGCATCAGGGTCTTTTCCAATAAGTTAGTTCCTCGCATCAGGTGGCCAGTGTATTGGAGTTTTAGCTTAAGCATCAGTCCTTCCAATAAATATTCAGGACTGATTTCTTTAGGATTGACTGGTAGGATCTCCTTGCAGTCCAAGGGTCTCTCAAGAGTCTTCTCCAACATCACAGTTCAAAAGCATCATTCTTCAGTGCTCAGCTTTCTTTATAGTCCAACTCTCACATCCATACATGACTACTGGAAAAACCATAGCTTTGACTAGATGGACCTTTGTTGGCAAAGTAATGTTTTTGCTTTTTAGCATGCTCTCTAGGTTTGTCATAGCTTTTATTCCAAGGATCAAGTGTCTTTTAATTTCATGGCTGCAGTCGCCATCTGCAGTGGTTTTAGAGCCCCCAAAATAATGTCTCTCACTGTTTCCATTGTTTCCCATCTATTTGCCATGAAGTAATGGGACCGAAAGCCATGATCTTAGTTTTCTGAATGGTGAGTTTTAAGCCAACATTTTCACTCTCCTCCTTCACTTTCATCAAGAGGTTCTTTAGTTCTTCTTTGCTTTCTGCCATGAGGCAGGTGTCGTCTGCATATCTGAGGTTATTGATATTTCTTGTGGCAATCTTGATTCCAGCTTGTGCTTCATCCAGCACAGCATTTTGCATGGTGTACTCTGCATATAAGTTAAATAAGCAGGATGATAATATACAGCCTTGACGTACGCCTTTCCTGATTTGTAACCACTCTGTTGTTCCACGTCCAGTTCTAACTGTTGCTTCCTGACCTGCATACAGATTTCTCAGGAGGCAGGTCAGGAGGTCTGGTATTCCCGTCACTTTCAGAATTTTCCACAATTTGTTGTAATCCACACAGTCAAAGGCTATGGCATAGTCAATAAAGCAGAAGTAGATGTTTTCCTGGAACTCTCTTGCTTTTTTGATGATCCAGTGGATGTTGGCAATTTGTTCTCTGGATCCTCTGCCTTTTCTAAACCCAGATTGAACATCTGAAAGTTCACAGTTCACATACTGTTGAAGGCCAGCTTGGAGGATTTTGAGCATTACTTTACTAGCACGTGAGATGAGTGCAATTATGCAGTGGTTTGAGCATTCTTTGGGATTGCTTTTCTTTGGGATGGGAATGAAAACTGACCTTTGCCAGTCCTGTGGTCACTGCTGAGTATTCCAAATTTGCTGGCAAATTGAGTGCAGCACTTTCACAGCATCATCTTTTAGGATTTGAAATAGCTCAATTGGAATTCCATCATCTCCACTAGCTTTGTTCGTAGTGATGCTTCCTAAGGCCCACTTGACTTCACATTCCAGGATGTCTGGCTCTAGGTGAGTGATCACGCCATCGTGATTATCTGGGTGTTGAAGATCTTTTTTGTATAGTTCTGTGTATTCTTGCCACCTCTTCTTAATATCTTTTGTTTCTGTTAGGTGCATAACATTTTATCCTTTATTGTGCCCATCTTTCCATGAAATGTTTCCTTGGTATCTCTAATTTTCTTGAACAGATCTCTAGTCTTTCCCATTCTATTGTTTTCCTCTTCCTTTGCACTGATCACTGAGGAAGATTTTCTTATCTCTCCTTGCTATTCTTTGGAACTCTGCATTCAAATGGGTATATCTTTCCTTTTCTCCTTTGCCTTTCACTTCTCTTCTTTTCTCAGCTATTTGTAAGTCTTCCTCAGACAACCATTTTGCTTTTTTGCATTTCTTTTTCTTGGGGATGGTCTTGATCACTGCCTCCTGTACAATGTCATGAACTTCCATCCATAGTTCTTCAGTCTCTCTGTCTATCAGATCTAATCCCTTGAATCTATTTGCATTTCCACTGTATAAGCATAAGGGATTTGATTCCGTTCATATCTGAATGGTATAGTGGTTTTTCCTACTTTCTTCAATTTAAGTCTGAATTTTGCAATAAGGAGTTCATGATCTGAGCCACAGTCAGCTCCCAATCTTGTTTTTGCTAACTGTATAAAGCTTCCCCATCTTTGACTGCAAAGAATATAATCAATCTGATTTCGGTATTGACCATCTTGTGATGTCCTTGTATAGTGTCTTCTCTTGTGCTGTTGGAAGAGGGTATTTAGTATGACCAGTGCTTTCTCTTGGCAAAACTCTGTTAGCCTTTTCCCTGCTTCATTTTGTACTCCAAGGCCAAATTTGCCTGTTATTCCAAGTATCTCTTGACTTTCTACTTTTATATTCCAGTCCCCTATAATGAAAAGGACATCTTTTTTTGATTGATTTAGTTCTAGGAGTAGATGTACTTAATCAATAATCACACAAAAAAAACTTAATATAGGTTTTTAATAAGTGACAAAAAGAGAGAAAGCAGTGAATTAAGAGCAAACAATATGGTCCTTTCACAGTATTAGGAAAATCAGAAGAAACATTTTCGACAAATTGACTTTGAATATATACCCACAAAGGAAGGATAGTATTCAAGTTAAAGACAAATGGAGCAACACTGAGGTCAAAGGAAATACTAGGTGCAAAAACACTGAATGCAGAGCAAGTTTGTTACTCACAGGAATTTAAACCCGTTAAGAGTACCCCTGCTTTAATAATGAAATGATATGATGTCCAGAAAATAAACAGAAGCAAGATAAATACAGAAATTTTAGGGTCTATTAATCTTTAAAATTTATCTTAAGAATAACAAGCTGTCAGAGAATGAAAAGTGAAAGTGTTAGTTAGTCACTCAGTCGTGTCCGACTCTGTGACCCCATGGACTGTAGCATGCTGGGCTCCTCTGTCCATGGGATTCTCCAGGCAAGAATACTGGAGTGGATTGCCATTCCATTCTCCAGGGGATCTTCCCAACCCAGGGATTGAACCCAGGTCGCCTGCACTATAGGCAGATTCTTACTGCTGTGCCACTAGCGGCTTGTGTCAGAGAGTACTGTAAAGCAAAGAATTGGTAATTTTGTCTTATTATCCAAAGCCTATTACAATAACAGCTCTATAAACTTAATTGATATTGAAAAAGATGGATATATTGAAATATGTTTAGAGGTTGTTAAAATCAAGTTGGGAAAACATGGTAAACCTTGAACTAGTATCAGTGGGAATATATGGACATCTACAGATAGAAGGAAAGAGTTGAAAGAGATTGGTGATTTACTGGTTGTAAAAGTGGCAAAGGATCTCTGGATAAAATTCAGCCATTTTCCCAGATATTGGTCTTTTCATAAGGACCTGGCTGTTTAAAAACAAATTTAGTTTAGACTGGGTCTCAACTAACTTCAAGACACTGAAAGAAGCTATGAAGTGTTAGTTACCTAAACTGGAATCAGAAAAACAATTAGAATTAGCATTGATATTTTTCAACTGGAGAATTATAGACAGAATATAAAGATATGGGAATAGTTAGGATGGGAAGATCCCTTGGAGGAGGAAATCGCAAGCCACTCCAATATTCTTGCCTGGAAAGTTACATGGAGAGAAGAACCTGGTAGGCTATAGTCCATAGGGTTGCACAGAGTCAGACATGATTAAAGCAACATAGCATGCACACATAGTTAGGACTGTCTAGATAAAGAGACACTAAGGTTAAATTCAGAGCAACTACAAACTTTCAAGATCCTAGTTAAGGAGGATGCCAATAAAAATTATTGTTAAAAGGTTCAGCAATAGTAGATACACCAGAAATGTACATAAGCAGATAATCTGCCAGATATGAGACCCTTGGGCTCCTGCCTTCTCTGCCCAACCCCCTTTCCCTGACCTGGAGTAGGTCTGTACCGGTTAGTGCTCACCACGAGATGTATGATCACAGTTGTTATCACATGAGAGTGTATCGAATATTAGCTCATTCCTAGTGGCTTCTGCTTCTGCAACAGAGAAGTGCTTCAGGGTAAAGTAAAAGAAAAAGCACTAGCTTCAGATATGGACTGTTTAAAAGAAGGGTGCCAGCAAAGAAGTCAATGATCCATATCCTGGTGATTAAACATGGGAATTAAGATCATTGAGAAAGATTAAACTGAGCAAAGGAGAAAGATCATTGAAATCATGAGAATAAAATTAAGTGAGCAAAAAATTGGATGCAACTAAAGACAGTCTTTCAGGGCATTAGAAACAGAAAATAACAAATTTGAGAGCAGGTTTTGTTCCTGAGTGGACAGTGACCAGGTGAAATAGTAGTTCTTGTTTTTAATGTATCAGTTTGAAACATAGAATGGCCTCTTCAAATGATGTGAGGACATCCTCTATCTGCATATTTTTATACTATAAGTTATCTGCAATGATAGATATTAATTGTACAAAATTTGTCAGATGACAGTGAGGGTAATAAGCAAAATAATCAGAGGCTATTTTAGAAACCAACATACAGTGCTGCGAGCTCAGTTCACAAGTTGATACTATTAACTTTTCTATCATAAGTCAAGTAAAATATGAGAAAAACTTTAGCCTTTCAGGACTTTGTGAAAGAGCATGAAGTGCCCAAATCTGAAGATAGAGCCATTCCACCTGGGATGCATCTGTCTAAACCTCCCATATTTCTCATGTATATACTTTGTCTGCAACAAGTGGAGAAGCCCATGCAAAGCATCCTAACCACATTATGCAACCACAGTTCCTATAACCAATATCTTTCATCAGTAGAAGGCAATGACAAAATAAGGAGAGTAGTATCAGGGGCCCTTAGGATTGGTTTAATATGATGCCAAATAGTATGTGAACAAAATCAAAGTTAGCATGCTTAGGAGAATTTCAAAACCATGGGAAGATTTGAGGGAGATAAACTCTGTTGACTATAGTTTTCAAGTAAGTAAAAGTCTTCATGCATGTTTTTAATGCTCAAAAATTTAAGTAACATTTCAAGTTTAAATTACAAATACTAGCTTTCTGTCAACAGATACTGGAGAACATATGGCTTACACAGCTGGAAATATGGTTCAGCGTAACAGAGATCAAATGAAGAAATGTCCAAATTATTTTACATGTTACATGATAATTCCAAGATTTTCAAGAATTTTAAATTTTGTAAAGTTGAAGAAGAATATTTAATAAGTCTAAACATTTATCTTAACTTTATTTAAGCCTTGCCAAAGATTTTGTTACATGGCTATTTTGATGTAAAGTGATTATTTCCAATAGAAAGTAAATCTTGCATGTAAAAATAATAGTCTTAATTTATATTCTAAGCAGAATGTCACAATAAAGCATATTACTGGCTTACTCGGCTGCCTGGATTTCTATATAACTTCAAGTTCCAATTGGAGAATTATTTTCCTAATTCTGGATCTCCAAATTAGAGTTTCACCTCTCTAGACACTTCCAAAGATGCCCCACATCTACCACTTTTATCCAGTAATTGATAATGACCAATTGTCTATTTAATGCTAGATTCCCTAAGCGTTGTTTCCGGTAATTTGTCATAAAATCTTTTCCCCATACAGATGTGTTTTTTCTTTATTTATCAATATGTTATTTTCAAGAAATTGTCAATAAATAAAAAACAAATTTAAGTGTAAAACTAGTTAATTAAATGATTTATGTATCAGTTCAGCTAGTAGCTTTCATTATGCTTAGGACTACCCCGTGGGACGTTGGATTCTTTTAGAATATAATTTCTGATTTCATGGTACCCTTGATTGCCATGGATGTGTACTGCTTACAGTCTGACAAGTAACTATTTTTTGTTATAATCCCTTTGTGTGTGTGTCTCGAGTAGATTTGTGTTTGAAAATAGCCAATTTCTAATTCTTTTCCATAGAAATTGTGATATGCATAAGCAAACGTAATTTGAAAGTCGCAATTCATTCATGTTCTATAAATACACTTGAAAACAATATTGAAATTTCTTAGATCCAATTTGTAGACCATTATAATGGTGGAAGCCCCCTGTTGTAGCTGCAGGTCCTATGAATCCTCTAGTGTGCAAACCAATATGTATCTTCACTGAGCTCCACTGTGTGGTGGCTAATTCATTCATTTCTGTAAGCAATGGTGAAGTCTGTGGTCCACGAAATTCTGTTAGCTTAGTTGGGGCCTATGGGTTTTCCTAATTCAACACTCAACAGTATTGTAAATCTTATTGAAGCTTTCATGTAATTCTCAATTCATCATCAGTCCAATGGCTCAGTTTCTAGTCTTTCATTACTGATACACTATGCCTCACTTTCATTAACTGGCAAACTGACCTTCAGTAAAACAGCTAATACCAATGCCTGCCTGTGGCCTTGTGGGTACTTCTACCTCCTACCTCGGTCACACATCTACCAAGAGCAAGTGAGGAGCAGGAACCCAGCAAGTGCCTCTAGCTATCACATCCTCCCACCCCCTCCACCCCGTGGTGCTCAGCTTGATGGCCTATTTGATAGGTTGCTCTATTTGATAGCCTCTGTTTGATGAAAGGATTCATCTGTGTGGTAATCTTCTCTGAGATTTTAAATAAAGAGTAGAGGACAAGCTCTTATGTATGTGATTTTCTTCCAAATAAATTTATAAATTTTCTCCAATGGATTTTACACAAGAGGGCAAAGCAAGTATACATACATCTCACTGGTTGCTTTCTGTAACTGTTCAGCTTATCTCTTCCTTTTCATGCCTACCCCTTTCAGAAAATGACTTACTTCCCCTTCCTATCCTAAAACTTATTCTTCATCTTTCTTTTTTAAGAGTCAACATTTCCTCTCCTACTTTTACTATGACCAAAAAGGTGAAGAAATTGTAAGAAAAATCAAAGATATGGGAAAAGAAAAAAATCAAGAAACTTCAGCTTTCTTTTTAAATTATAAATATTATTTCCACTATACAGGACTTCTTTATGGAAAAAGTACTTTCTAAGAATAGGAGTGATAACAAAGGCATGTGGCATAGAGCCTGGTAAAAGACAAACACTTAAAAAATCAGATGAATAACAGCAATGAATTAAAAATAAGATAAACATATAGCTATATACTGAATGTATTGTTTCATATTTTTAAAAAATTTTTCAATGCTATTTTATTGTTGTATTTTATTTTTAAATATTTGTTTCACAAATCGATTATGTATATTCTATTTTTAAAAATAAACTTGCTTTTGTTTCAATCTAGATAAATTATATTTCACAACAATGTTTAGCAATGGAGGGAGAAATAATCCTAAAAGGGCAAATGTTGTAACTCAAAAGTTAATGACAAGCCACTCAAGCTAAGTAATTTTAATTAATAATAATAATAATAATACAAGAAATACACTTACTTTGCAGGCTAATATTAAGACACAAACAAAACACGTTATTCTCTTTTCTGATGGAAGTTTTATTCCATGTCAATAAAATAACTGCTTTATAATTTATGGGGCTATTTATCAAGATGAGCACAAGATATACTTGAAGCATATCTCTTATCTTTTATAATGATCTGAGAGTAGATCATACTAGCCAAATTTAAGCTTCACACTGGATCTTCCATGCATTGCATTAAAATTGATATTTTGACAACATAAAAGCTTATCAGCATTTTACAGTCACTTAATAAAAATGTGAGAACCTGACCAGGCCAAGATTTTGCCTTCTTCATGGAGATAAATGTCTTAATAAACCTCCCTTTCATCTTCATCTAAGTTTTACATGCGTGCCTAGTACTTCATTTGAATGTAGAGATCAGTAAAAACTAGTGTATTGATATAATGTCTGAATTTTATTTTATTTTATTTTATTTATTTAATTTTTTTAATGTCTGAATTTCAAATCTCCAAACCAGGCTAGTTGCTCGAACTAGTAATAAGTAATGTTCTTAAAACAATATATTTTAAAATGAGAAATTTTTAATGAGAATTTAATTAAAGAACTAAAGGAAAACTGAGTAAAGTACAGATTTTCTTAAATTATTGCATAATGCTAATTATATGAATTATTAATAAGCTAGGACAACCAAGTAAAATCCATAATTAGATTAGGTGTTGGAGCAATGTAGACATATTAATAGCTTTATATTTAGCCACATAGTAAAATAAAAATTATTTTAAGTGGTTTTACAGGTAGCAGCATAAGCATAGAATATTATAAAAAAACTTTTCTCTACTATCCCAAATTGGTTAAAATATTAGACTATATGAGTAATATTTATTAAATTTTGCTAAAAAACAATACAGTTTTTCCTTGATGAGGCAGTCCAAACAACTGCCTCTTTGTAGTCATTTGTCAACAAACACACAAACACACACACACACTCACACACATACATCCTGCCCAAAAGTAAAATGAGAAGACTGGTAATATACATTTCATGAGACAGTAACCTATGTTGTAAAGTCTTGAGCATCGGTGAATCCTCAGCTCCTAGGAATCCTTAGCACACATATGATCACTAAATATTTGTTGAACTTATAAATGGATAAGAAGCTGCTCTATGTGGTAGTTTTGATAGTTTACTGATGGGAGAGATAGTAAATTATTTTTAATTATATATGTAAGTGATTAATTTATCCTAATAAGTAATAACACACACTGTCTGTAATATTTAGCATTAAGATAATTAGATCTCCCCTGGTGGCTCAGATAGTAAAGTGTCTGCCTACAATGTGGGAGACCTGGGTTCCATCCCTGGGTTCAATCCCTGGGTTGGGAAGATCTCCTGGAGAAGGAAATTGCAACCCACTCCAGTACTCTTGCCTGGAAAATCCCATGGACGGACAACCTGGTAGGCAACAGTCCATGGGGTCACAAAGAGTCGGACACGACTGAGCAACTTCACTTCACAAGATTATTAGAGGCCAGTTTATACAATTTTTAAAGTGTCATATAGTTTGTCTTTAATAGTTTGAAAACTTCAAAAAAGGATTGTCATTGCGTACAGAAAGTTTCAGAAAATCATTTTATCATATCAATGATTTTCAGAAATACTGATTGTGTGCAGATATAATAATCCCATTACACAATTATGGAATGATGGAACAGTTGTTTCATTAACGTGAGCAGGCTTAATGAATTAATTATTAAAATATTTAACTGTATAATTTCTTAACGATAATTTTTTCTATTTTTCACTCAAGTAATATGGAGCAAAAGTTTCGGACTCATGTTTCAAAATTTTAGTCTCATCAGACTATAAAAAATATATATGCAGAGCCTCATTCATTTCACACCACTATTTGTATCTTCTTTTTAATTTTTTTGCTATGATCAATATTAAATGTGAAATACCTTCTTACTCTCTCCTTTTCATAAAACATGGTTATTAATGCCTGGATTACTATTGCTAAATATTACCCAGCTAGGAGTAAAGAAAATTTATTCAACGTTGCTTTAATATTAACTGACAAAATACATATGCTTTAAACCAGTAATGATGTTTAATAAAGTGTTTTTTTTTAAATGTCATTAACAGTTTAGGTTACTATCAGATGCTGTTATTTAGGCTCTTTTTACACTGGAATTGTGAATAAGTTGTTATTTTAATGGCCAACTGACTTTTAACTGTCAGTTTTAGCAGCTGTAACATGTACTCAAATTCCTGCTTAAACCTGAAATATCTGTTTCCCTAGTTAGGTGCTGCCCTCTAAAGCTGATCTCATATCATTTCCAAGTGGAAATTACTCTTTAAAAATGTCATTATCTCTCTATTCATAACAGGTCATTTTCTGCTTTGAATATAATCATATCAATAGAGTTATAAGTTTTCAAAAATTTCTATAAATAAAAATCAGTATTTATTTTTCAATGTTTTTCAAATAAAAGTTTAGCTATTACCATAATACTTAATATAAAATATTGAAAACTATCTTTTTAGAGAAATGATTATAATACATTGAATCAGTAGTATGATTTATAAGAATTAATACATAAATACATAATATATAAATAATGTTAGAAAATACATAAATACATATGTTAGAAAAGCAGACAAATATTCATGAGAATGAGACAAAGTGCAAATACTTTTGCCATGACAGTGAATATTTGGTATTATGTAATTTCATTGTTTAAAACTTCTTGTTCAACAGTTTTAATTAGGGGATGTATTACTAAGTGAAAGCCACATGAGCTAACTTCACAAAACAAGATTTTCTTTAGGGATACTGCAAATTATTTAAAGGAAAAGCACTGTATTTTATGCTTTTAAAAATGCTAACTTAGAGAACAATATCTAAAATATATAATATCATGCTGTTCACAACAGCTATAAGCTGCTCTCTTTAAAGTTCTAAGTTTAAAAAATGTAGATACAGAGAACAGAGAATTGAAGGGGTAGGGGAGGGTGATATGAATGAAGGAGATCAAATGTAGTGATGTATAGAAATTAAATTTTTGGTGGCAAGCATGCTGTAGGGTATATATAGGTAGACATATAATGTACAACATGAAATTTACATAATGTTATATCAACAAATGCTACTCAATAAAAAAATAAATCTAAATTTTAAATATGAAAGAAAAACAAAATTTTGGATTTAAGTTTATTAGACATTTCCTTGTAAAGTTTTTACTGTAAAAGTTTCAAGAAAATGAACTGGTTGACTTTTCAACTTATGAATAAACATTATCAAAAATCTTATCATATTATAACTTATTTTGAGAAATTACAATTACTCAGTAAATATTATCCACAAAACATACAACACATTTTAAATTTAGGGGCTCAGGGAAATAGTACCATAAATATGTCTATGATATCACAGAAAAAAAGCATTTTTAAATTAATTAGAAAGCAAACTAAATTTTAAGATAATGAATATGAATTTCCATATTGGAATGCATGTTATTTGCCTAAAAATTATAAATAACACTGTTTTTCACTAATTCAGAGAAATTATTAGTTCTACTAAATGATATGTATAGTATTTTAGTTAAATTTATAATGGATAAGATGGTTTCAAGCATTTAGAACACATATACTACATTAAGGAAAAAATAAACTAAGTGAAAAGAGTCCACATATTCAGTTTACTTAGAATTAGACTTTTTTCCTAGAATCAAATCTAATATTATTAATCTTCTCTGTATAAGTAAACCTAGAAAAAGTATTATTTGTAACTTGGTTAAATAAGGAGAAACAATTCTGAAATATTATATCCAAATTTATGTTAAATTCTTTAAACTTAATTTTATCATACCTTGTGTGTGTATGTGTGTCTGCACCTGCATTTTTGGCAAAGATAAAGCATGACAGCATAAGGAATTTAGTGAACTTGGTCTTTATGATGACATTTAAGGACAGAAATTTAAAAACAACAACAACAACAAAAAAAACAAAACAAAACCCGTACTCTGTGGCCAAACAAAATGAGAAGAAAAATAATTTAAAAATGTATTATAAAATGTTACTTTCATTTAAATATATTATCATCAAGTAACTTAATAAAGTCCCTTTCTCTCTGTCTCTTTCTGTCTCTCACTCCTCTATTATATATACCAGACACTACCATTGCAAAACTAAAACATCTCCATAAAAGTGTAGCTTTATGATCATTTTATATCAACTGTAATTGAGAAAATAATGTTTCATAATCTATTAGTCAAAAATCTTCCAACAGGTGGTTTGAAAAATACAGTGTGTATATATATATATACATATATATTCTAATGTATCAAACAAATAACATAGCAAGCATACATTATTCATTTTCCTAACAATATGTTACCTAAATATTGTCACCTCTATTTGTTAAGTGACAGAATTGATACATAAATCTCTAAGTGACTTATTCACATTTATTATCAGTAAACTGAAAGAACTCCATTTTAAAAAATCTACTTACTTTAAGTTCTCCCTGGAGGAAGCAAGAATTGTTTCTCTCTTTTTTGTGTTAAAAAGATTTTAAAATATATAGATTTTCATACATGTTATATAAAACCAGCCATTCAAAAATTAATTTGTGAATGAGCTGGGTGCTCTAAGTGTACTGCATGTGTGTCTGAATGAGATAGCCCAGCTCTTCTCCTGTTTGAAATTCCTAGCCAAGAAACACTTTATTAGAAAAGTAAAGTATAAGGTTATTCTGCCCACTCTATGAAGAAGATTAAATGGCTACTGTATGAAAGCATTAGGGATGAGATTACTTTAGAATCCAGAAAAGAACCTCAGACAGCATGTAATAGATTGGTTCTAAACCTAAGTAGGCAGGAAGCTAAAAACAAATTCAAGATTGATTTAGTTGTAGAACTAGCTGCAAGATAAAAACAAGAAAATAATACTAATTTTTCTAAAGCTTGGCAAAAGGTTATAGGTGTTTTGTACATTACTGAATACTAATCAATTTTACCTGTTTATGAAAAGAGTTTAAAAAACAAGATCATAATAAAATTATTTGCACAGCTGAAATCATTTTATATATACACATGTCCTTATGCATTGCCTCAAATTTTAAATTTCTATGAATGCACCATGCTTATTAACATAATTTGATAGTATATATGCTAGTAATAATGCACAATGGCTAGCCTTTCAGCAGGAACTAAACACAGCCCCGCAGTAAAAATCCGAGAGGCGCATTATTTTAGAATACAAAAAAGGAATAATGCATTATTATTTTAAGGACAATTATTCTGTATGAATTTCTTGAACCATTTTCTTCAAATGACAAATAATTATGAGAGTCTGCAATGTGTCAAGTAGAAAACAGTGACAAAAAAGATAAAATGTTTTCTTCAAAGAGTTCATATTCTAATAAAGAGACAAATACATAAAAATGAATATATAATACCTGTATTATGTTAGATGATGATATGAAATATATATTAAAAAAATAAAGCAAATGGTGAAAATACATATATAGCCAGTTGTAGGCTGATTGCAACTTTATTTTTTTTTTTTTTTTTTTTATTAGTTGGAGGCTAATTACTTCACAACATTTCAGTGGGTTTTGTCATACATTGATATGAATCAGCCATAGATTTACACGATTAGGGAATGCCTTACTGAGAAGATGAAATTTAAAAAAAATGGACTTTGATAAAATAATTGTAAATACATATCTGATAAAGACCTTGACACAATAATATGATAAACAACACCTAATGAGAAATTTAAAAAATGGGAAAAAGATATGATGAGACATTTCACTAATGAAGATATAAAAAGTTTTAATGAAGACATGAAAAGATACTTAACATTTCAAATCAAAACCCAATATTTCACCTACAGGACTGGCTATAATAAACAAAAGAAATGATAGTGAGGATATAAAGAAACAGGAATACGAATCCATTGCTGGTAGGAAAGTAAAGTGTTCAGTCACTTTGCAAAATATTGTTTCCTGAAGAATCAAACCCTCTTACACTGTTGATGGGAATGCAAACTAGTACAGTCACTATGGAGAACAGTGTGGAGATTCATTAAAAAACTGGAAATAGAACTGCCATATGACCCAGCAATCCCACTTCTAAGCATACACACCGAGGAAACCAGATCTGAAAGAGACATGTGCACCCCAATATTCATCGCAGCACTGTTTATAATAGCCAGGACATGGAAGCAACCTAGATGTCCATCGACAGATGAATGCATAAGAAAGCTGTGGTACATATACACAATGGAATATTACTCAGTTATTAAAAAGAATGCATTTGAATCAGTCCTAATGAGATGCATGAAAATGGAGCCTATTATACAGAGTGAAGTAAGTCAGAAAGAAAAACACCAATACAGTGTATTAACACATATATATGGAATTTAGAAAGATGGTAACAATGACCCTATATGTGAGACAGCAAAAGAGACACAGATGTGAAGAACAGACTTTTAGACTCTGTGGGAGAAGACGAGGGTGGGATGATTTGAAAGAATAGCATTGAAACATGTATAGTATCATAGGTAAAATAGATAGCCAGTCCAGGTTTGATGCATGAGTCAGGGTGCTCAGGGATGGACTGGGATGACCCTGAGGGATGGGATGGGGAGTGAGGTGGGAGGGGGGGTTCAGGATGAGGAATGTATGTACACCTATGGCTGAATCATGTCAATGTATGGCAAAAACTACCACAATATTGTAAAATAATTAGCCTCCAATTAAAATAAATAAATTCATTAAAAAAAAAACTACATCCAACCATGGAAAATATCACTCATCCTCAGACGGACACTGCTATAAGGACTCTATGCTTGAGACTAGCAAGAGGGGGAAGCCCAATGCCCCTCACCATTCCAGTTCAGCAGGAAGTGCACAGAGAGACCTCGACACCCCTATTCCCAAAGAATTGGGCCTCCCATATCATTACATTTCATGCAAAGATGGGCTCAATAAAGGACAGAAATGGCATGGACCTAACAGAAGCAGATGATATTAAGAAGAGGTGGCAAGAATACACAGAACTGTACAAAAAACATCTTCATGACCCAGATAATAATGATGGTGTGATCACTCACCTAGAGTCAGACATCCTGGAATGTGAAGTCAAGTGGGCCTTAGGAAGTATCACTACGAACAAAGCTAGTGGAGGTGACAGAATTCCAGTTGAGCTATTTCAAATCCTAAAAGATGATGGTGTGAAAGTGCTGCACTCGATATGTCAGCAAATTTGGAAAACTCAGCAGTGGCCACAGGACTGGAAAAGGTCAGTTTTCATTCCCATATCAAAGAAAGGCAAACCCAAAGAATGCTCAAACTACTGCACAATTGCACCCATCCCACACACTACTAAATTAATGCTCAAAATTCTCCAAGCCGGGCTTCAGTAATACATGAACCATGAACTTTCAGATGTTCAAGCTGGTTTTAGAAAAGGCAGAGAAACCAGAGATCAAATTGCCAACATCTGCTGGATCATTGAAAAAGCAAGAGAGTTCCAGAAAAACATCTATTTCTATTTTATTGACTATGCCAAAGCCTTTGACTGTGTGGATCACAAGAAACTGTGGGAAATTCTGAAAGAGATAGGAATACCAGACCACCTGACCTGCCTCTTGAGAAACCTGTATGCAGGTCAGGAAGCAACAGTTAGAACTGGACAAGGAAAAAAGACTGGTTGTCAGAGTATGTCAACAACCAACAATAAAAGGAGTACCTCAAGGCTGTATATTGTCACCCTGCTTGTTTAACTTATATGCAGAGTACATCATGAGAAACGCTGGGCTGGAAGAATCACAGGCTGGAATCAAAATTGCCAGGAGAAATATCAATAACCTCAGACATGCAGATGACAACACCGTTATGGCAGAAAGCGAAGAAGAACTAAAGAGCCTCTTGAGGAGAGTGAAAAAGTTGGCTTAAAGCTCAGCATTCAGAAAACTAAGATCATGGCATCTGGTCCCATCACTTCATGGCAAATAGATGGGGAAACATTGGAAACAGTGGCTGGTTTTATTTTTGGTAGCTCCAAAATCACTGCAGATGGTGATTTCAACCATGAAATTAAAAGATGCTTACTCCTTGGAAGGAAAGCTATGACCAACCTAGACAGCATATTAAAAAGCAGAGACATTACTTTGTCCACAAGGTCCATCTAGTCAAGGCTATGGTCTTTCCAGTAGTCATATATGGATGTGAAAGTTGAACTATAAAGAAAGCTGAGCATCGAAGAATTGATGCTTTTGAACTGTGGTGATGGAGAAGACTCTTTAGAGACACTTGGATTGCAAGGAGATCCAACCAGTTCATCCTAAAGGAGATAAGTCCTGGGTGTTCACTGGAAGGACTGATACTGAATCTGAAACTCCAATACTCTGGCCACCTGATGCGAAGAGCAGACTCATTTGAAAAGACCCTGATGCTGGGAAGGATTGGGGGCAGGAGGAGAAGGGGATGACAGAGGATGCGATGGTTGGATGGCATCACCGACTCAATGGACATGGGTTTGGGTGGACTCTGAGAGTTGGTGTTGGACAGGGAGGCCTAGTGTGCTGCGGATCATGGGGTCACAAAGAGTCAGACACGACTGAGTGACTGAACTGAACTGAACTGATATCCTGAGGGGGAAATGTTAGGTAGTTACAATAGGAAAAAGGAGTCCAAAATAGTGGCAGCTGAAGGAAAAAGAAGGGAAAAGCCCCCAAAAATGGGTCAGAAAAAAAAAAAAAGAAGAAGAAGAAATAAACAAACTACCAAACATTCCAGAAATTACAATTATAAACTTAAGAGGAACTAAAACACTAGTTCACACAAACTTCTGTGCATGGATGTTCATAAAAGCATTGTTCATAGCAGTCAAAAAGTGGAAACAACCTAAATTTCCATCAAATGCAAAGGAGAGATAACTGTGCCAAAGCTGAAGCTCCAGTATTTTGGTCATGATATGATCTGATATGAACAGTGGACTCACTGGAATAGTCCCTGATGCTAGGAAAGATAAGAGGGCAGAAGGAGAAGCAAGCATCAGAGGATGAGATGGCTGGATGGCATCACAGATGCAATGGACACGGACTCAGGCAAACTCGGGAGATGGTAGGGGACAGGGTGGCCCGGCGTGCTGCAGTCCATGGGGTCGCAAAGAGTAGGACATGACTAGGAGACAACAACAACCGTGGCATTTCCGCAAAATGGAATATTATTTAGTAATAGAAAGGAATGAGCTACTGGTATATGGTATATTTATTGAATATCCTAAAATAAATATCAACTAAGTCAATAGATATGTATCTGATATGTATGATATGTCAGGATTGACATATATATTAGGATATATGGCAGGGTTGAGCCCCAAGGCATCCAGTAATAACTGGTCTGGGAAATTGGAAGTAACTAACAACATAGCCTGACAGGGGAAGTTGATGAGAAAGCAAGAAAATTAGAAAGCAGGAGGTTCTAAAGACCAATAAAGAAGAACAACTGAAATGTCTAAGAAGACATGTGTAAGAATGTCTAAGGCATATCTAAGACATAAGAATGTGTAAGAAGAATGAATGAAAGACTATGGCAAATGTTATTGATGTTAATTGAAGTAGAGGCTGAGAAATGAACTTCACATTTAACAACACTGTTGGTATTCCAAGAGAGGTTTCTGAACAGTGGTAGCAGCAAAAGGTACTGGTAACACATTAAGAGAGAATGGGGACAAACAAATTGGAGGCAGATAATAAACAGTCCATCTAAGAGGAATTTTTTTGTTTGTTTTAGTTTGTTTGTTTGCTTTTAAAAGGAGAAGAAAAATAGAGTAATAGCTGGAGAGAGTAAGTACAGTTAAGAAAGTTGTACTTAAGATGGCAGAGAATAGCATATCTATTGATGGGCATGGTCAAGCAGAGGAAGCGAAGACAAGAGAAGTGCTGTTTTCATGCTCTGAAATAAGAGAGTAGGAACAGACATATTAGTTTTTTCATGAGTTTGAGTATCTCAAGTAGAATGACCAAATTGAGAGTGTGATCAATGCAGGCATGTGGGAAAAGGTGCTGGTTTGCAGTGAGGTTCTGGTGGGTGTTCACTTCTAACTATTACTCTTTCTGGATAATGTCAAAGTCAAAGGTGCTAGAGATTGGTTTTACAACAAAGTAAATATACATAACATTTCTGAACTTTACACTGAAAAATGGGTAAGATAGCAAATTTTATGATATTTTAACCCTAATTAAAACTAACACATATATATGGAATTTAGAAAGATGGTAACAATAACCCTATATGCAAAACAGAAAAAGAGACACAGAAATACAGAACAGACTTTTGAACTCTGTGGGAGAATGTGAGGGTGGGATATTTCAAAAGAACAGCATGTATACTATCTATGGTGAAACAGATCACCAGCCCAGGCTGGATGCATGAGACAAGTGCTCGGGCCTGGTGCACTGGGAAGACCCAGAGGAATAGGGTGGAGAGGGAGGTGGGAGGGGGGATCGGGATGGGGAATACGTGTAAATCTATGGCTGATTCATATCAATGTATGACAAAACCCACTGAAATGTAAAAAAAAAAAAGAAAAAGAAAATTTTTCTTTAAAGCCTCTTAACACTAAAATTGGAAGACAAGTTAATTAAAAGGTTTCTTGTGTTGGTATTAAAAAAAAAT
Organism: Cervus canadensis; assembly: GCF_019320065.1. Lineage (NCBI taxonomy): Eukaryota > Metazoa > Chordata > Mammalia > Artiodactyla > Cervidae > Cervus > Cervus canadensis. The sequence continues at coordinate 26,999,914 of NC_057394.1, forward strand.
AAAAATAAAAAAAAATTTAAAAAAATAAAAAAGTCAATATTATCACCCAACAGTGAGAATGTGAAAGTGAAAGTCACTCTGTCGTTTCCAACTCTTTGCAACCCCATGGACTATGGAGTCCATAGAATTCTCCAGGCCAGCATACTGGAGAGGGTAGCCTTTCCGTTCTCCACGGGATTTTCCCAACCCAGGGATCAAATCCAAGCTTCTGCAATGTGGGCAGATTCTTTACCAGCTGAGCCATAAGGGAAGCCCAAGAATCCTGGAGTGGGTAGCCTATCCCTTCTCCAGGGGATTTTTCTGACCCAGGAATGAACCGGGGTCTCCTGCATTGCAGGTGGATTCTTTGCCAGCTGAACTACAAGGGAGGCAACAGTAAGAATCGAGGAAAGTTATCATAACTTTCAACAGAGAGGAGGTTTGAAAAAAATCACTGAGGAGAGTGAACAATGAACAGATAAGGAGAGAAAAATATGATTGCTACTCACCATAAGAACTCTACTAATACAGCTATATAATGAGATCAGTCAGCCTGTTTTTCCTCCATCTCTACTCAACTACACAGGAAAATGTGCTATGGTGAGGCACTATAATGAAGAGTTAATTAGCTAGACTTGTGATAATGCAAAATAAGTATAACAAGGGATAGAATGATTTAAGTAGGCTGGAGATGTATACAAATGGCAACTATAAATCACTGCAAAAATTTAAACTGGGATATTAGGAAAGTGTATATATCCAAGTGGTGAGGTAGAAGTGGTAAACTCTGTAGTAAACTCGTGCTGGTACGGTATGAGAACTCTCTAGGTCACTGAGGGAATGAAATATACATGAAAGAGGTTATGGGTAGAGAATAAGATACATAAGTTGAAACAGTTGAGGTGACATCATTATTTGTAAGGACAAAGTTTCAGGAGTGCAAGGTAGAGTGGTGGACCACTGGTTAGAGGAGGAGATCAAAAGATGTGACCACAAGCCAGAACCAGGTAACTGGAAGCTCCCCGCCACCCTCCTACCCAAGCTCATTAATTGGAATGTTCATTCTGCTTGCCTTTCCCACTTCCAAAAGCTGCCCTAAGGAAACAAGCTTGAAACAGAAATGTGGTATTGAAGCTACTAGAGTAGTTACGTGAATAAACTCAGTTAAGGCCTCTATATAAACTTTTAAGATTCTAAGGGGTGGGTACAGAATCTGCTTGTCTTGTAGCTATCCAGGACAAGCCTCTTAAGTAAGGTCCATCTACTAACTGGGAGTGATTTGCCTTATTCTTTAGCCTCTCCTTCCCCTCCTCTTGTTGGGGAGCTTGGTTTCAGGTTATGCCCAGAAGCTCAAAGTTGTTGCAAAGCAACTATATCATTAATGAGAGGTCAAGAAACTGAGAGATCAGGCTGTTGCAAGGTCAATCAGTAGATGCTAAAATCACCAGCAATTATAAAATGAGTTGTAACGAAAACAATGGCAATGAGAAGGAAATAAAAGTTTTTAGGCGGAGGTGCAATATGCTTGTCAGCAGAGAATTCCAACAGATTTAGGGAGTCTGAAGATGTGTGAATAAAAGATGGAGACTTCTAAAAAAGAGGAATGGAAACTCATTTAAAAATAGCAATGAAGAACAAGGAGGACTTCCCTCCCAGTTTTAGTTTCCTAGATAGAAAGTCCCACGGAGAAAAGCATGCTCTATTTGAACAGTCTGCATAAGGACTGTCCTCCAGAAAGAATCAGATTTCAATCACAGAACACGAACAGACAAGTCTGAGGAATAAACATTTATCCTATAAATGAATGCAAAGCTGCTGTAGTTGTGGAGTATGATCTCAAGCACAAACGTGTTTTTGTTTTTTAAATCCTCTCCCTGAACAATTGGGTTTTAATAGATTTGAAATGACAAGTTTCTGAGGCTAACATTCCTTACAATCTATGTCCTCTATCCTTGTATTGGTAAACAAAATATTTTAATTATTCTCACCCCAAAGCCTTTGTGCAAACTTTATCTGTAAACATTTTGGAAGCGATATTGCCTGTGTTCTTCTACTATTTCCTACAAGATGTTTATGTCTTGTATAAAGAGTAGCAGTTATATTAGTCTCATTATTCAAACAGAATGGTCATAGAATTTAATTAAAATTCTAACACTAACTTGGTGTAAAACTGTGGGCAACTCTAAAACTTTTGAGTTAAATGTTCTACAATGTAACTTAGTGATGAGAAAAATAACGCTGACTCTTATACTTCTTTTTTAATAACTATAATACAATAGAAAAGTCAAAAACCTTATTTATATTGTGAGAAAAATATATAAAAAATGGAAAACAATTTTCCCTTATAACAATCTGCTTCACATTCAGTTATCTCAAAAGGACTTGAACTACAAAAATAAGGTTTATAATATAAGCTCTAGTGTTCTCTTGGGTAGGAGGCATACATAAACTATATTATAGGTTAAAAATATATATGAATATATAAATATATATGTATAAAACATACACATAGGATGTATAGATATATAATTTATATTTTATTTAAATTTCAGTTCAATGGGTTTGTAACAGATGCACTTTCGGTAATCTGACAAGTCCTCCAAGTGACCATTCTTAGGTGAACAGTGATAGGATCAGAGACAAGTTAAAAACTGTTAAATTCATGGAACATTTTGGAACACTATCCTTAATGTTTGTTTAATTTGAAATTACCTTCTTAAAGTGTAAATTCAAGATGGAAGACATAAGATGGATTGTCTCCAATCTTCATGATCTTCGTGAGTTATTATAAAACTTTGCAAAAATCAGGGGAAATGTTAATTTTTTTTACATAGTACTTGAGGAAGAATTTAACTCCCATTTCCAACTTTTTTTGTCTAGACTATTTTCTAATACACTTTTAACTGAAAACATAGGTATTATTACTATCTGATACTAATTTACTTGACTGAAATAGTTCATACAAACTCACTCTACTGAAAAAACAAATAACAAGGGAAAAATTAGAATTTAAAACAAAAACACAAATTTTGTACTATTTTATTCCTACTTTCACAGATCAGGAAAAATATTACTTCAAAAAATAGAAAACTGAAACAGTTCCTCTCATGTTGGAAATCACATATTTTGTCTATAAGTATAATTACTCTCTGGCTTGTAGCTTGTAAGAAAGATGAACTTTGAAACATTCCTAAAATGAAAGCTTGGCTATAAAATTATAAAGCATGTTTGAAGAGCCTTAATCAAGTAGTTGTTCAAAGTTTCTAAGGTTATACAAGATTTCTGCTCTGTATAAAATCTGAAAAATGACAAATTAAAAGTGAAGCAAAAATTCTAAGGAATGTAACTGACATTTAACAGCCTTGGGTTTTCATTGTCTAGAAAAAAATGATATTAAATTTAATATCAAATGGAATACATAGTACTTTATAATTAGATGACTTTAATTCAAATACCCAAATAGAACATTTTAAAGTAATAAAACTGTTCTACAGAAATGCAAGATTTTTATTCATCTCAAATTTTCATCTCACAAAATAATGGGGCTTCATTTTTTTAAAAAAAAGGATATTCTGCATTTTCTACTATTTATAATGATACATGACTGAGGGAATAAAACTTCATTTTAAATCAACTTTATTATTCTATTTAAAGCTTATTAATTGGATCTACAAAGATACTAGATTAGACAATACTTTCTATGCTTTGTTCTTCTTCTGTGTTAGCTTTTAATAAGAAGAGAAGTCTCTAACTTCAATTAGTGCCTTCTTGTTACCATGAGTAAGAGTTGAACATGTGTAAGAGGACAATGTCCTTGGTTATGTTGAAATAACAAAACGGAATATAAACCTGTGTCCTTGAATCACTTATCACCAACAAACCCAAAGGAGAGCAACTGCTACTGCTTCCATCCTCTCTTAGGGATTCATCTTATTAGAGCATGTCCATTAGGAAATTCTGCTCTTTTTATTAACTAAAATCCAACTGAGTAGCTTTCTTAGCTACTGAAAAATTCGTTCACATTGCCATAGGGCATAACCTAACCACGGATGCCATATCCTATCATAAATTCAGGTCCTGCCCATACTTGAGGAGTTGACTATGCCAGGGCATAGGTATTTGAGGAGCAGTGTGTGGGAGACTTAAAACATTAATGAAATAAGCTTCAGTTTCTACAGATGCCATACAAAACAATGTACACTGCAAGCTGCACTGTATTAATCACTTTTCATCCTAATAAATTTACTTTAAAAATGATATAAATGCTTACCAGATACCATGAATCATCTACCTTACCAGGATTTTAGCACCTAACAACATAAAAAAGGTCCCTGATCTATTGAGGAAATACCATTTTCACACTAGCAAGTAAACTAGACAAAACAAGTTTTGACACATTTCATGAAGACAATGAGTTAAGGAGAGTTATAAGGCAGTGACTGTAGTTGGGGGTGTTAGAGGAGGTCTCTAAAGAAACACACCTGAAACATTAAAAGAGGAAGGAGAAGGACTTCCCTGGAAGTCCAGTGGTTAAGTCTTCGCCTTCCAATGCAATTCAAAAGGCAATTCATTTTGTCAAGCTCAGGTTTATAATTTCAAGGGCACACTGCTTGAGAAAAGACAATTGATCAACAAGGGAAAATTGAATTTAAAAAATCCAGTGTAAAAGAGAAGCAGAAAAGATTAAGGAGAGGTGGCAAGAGTACAGAGAACCATACAAAAATGGTCTTAATGACCTGGATAACCATGATGGTGTGATCACTCACCTAGAGCCAGACATCCTGAAGTGAGAAGCCAAGTGGGCCTTAGAAAGCATTACTATGAACAAAGCTAGTGAAGGTGATGGAATTCCAGCTGATCTACTTCAAATCCTAAAAGACGATGCTCTTAAAGAGGTGCACTCAGTATGCCAGCAAGTTTGAAAAGTTCAGCAGCAGTCACAGGACTGGAAAAGCTAAGTTTTCATTCCAATCCCAAAGAAAGGCAATGCCAAAGAATGTTCAAACTACCATACACTTGCACTCATTTCACATGCAACAAGGTAATGCTCAAAATCCTTCAGTTAGGCTTCAATAGTAAGTGAACGAGAACTTCCAAATATACTATAAGTTGGACTCAAAAAAGGCAGGGGATTGGCTAGCAAAGGCAGAAAAGGCTATCAAATTGCCAGCCTCCATTTGATCATAGAAAAAGCAAGAGAATTAAAAAAAAAAATGTAAAGCTGCTTCACTGACTACACTAAAGCCTTTGATGGTGTGGATCCCAATAAACTGAAAATTCTTAAAGGGATGGGAATACTAGATGACCTTGCCTGCCTCTTGAGAAATCTGTATGCAGGTCAAGAAGCAACAGTTAGAACCTTATATGGAACAGACTCGTTCAAAACTGGGAAAGGAGTCTATCAGGGCTGTACGCTGTCAGTCTGCTTATTTAGCTTAAATGCAAAGTACATCATGAGAAATGCCAGGCTGGATGAATCAGAAGCTGGAATCAAGACTGCCAGAAGAAATATCAGTAACCTCAGACATTAACAAATGCACATATAGTCAAAGTTATGTTTTGTTTTGTTTTTTTCAGTGTTCATGTATGAATGTGAGAGTTGGATCAAAGAAGTCTGAGTGCCGAAGAAGTGATGTTTTGAATCGTGGTACTGGAGAAGACTCTTGAGAGACCCTTGGACAGCAAGGAGATTAAACTAGTCAATTCAAAAGAAAATCGACCCTGAATATTCACTGGAAGGACTGATGCTGAAACTTCAAAACTTTGGCTACCTGATGGGAAGAGCTGACTCACTGGAAAAGACCCTGATTCTGGGAAAGATTGAAGGTAGGAGAAGAAGGGATGAGATGGATCCATCTCAGAGGATGAGATGGTTGGATGGCATCACCGAATCAATGGACATGAGTTTGAGCAAACTCCAGGAGATGCTGAAGGACAGGGAAGCCTAGCATAGTGCATCCATGGGGTCGCAAAGATTCAGTTACCAACTGAACAACAACAACTGAAAATTTACTTTTCAAATGTTCAGTAATAAAAATATATAACATTGTCAGAGATTAAATATAAAACTAAGGAAACATGATGACAATTTTTTCCTAAAAATTTAATATAATATGGTCACAATTACCTCAAGAACCATTATAAAGAAATGCTACACAGTACAACTAATGCTCTTGCACCAAACTTGAATGGCTGTTTGACTGTTCCAGTCTGTGTCTTTAAGAGTTACATGACAGGGTCTGAAGCTTAGACCTGACTCCTGAAAATTCACCAGAGAGTACGTGCTGCCCTTCAGAGAGGGAAGAGAATTAGTACGTTTCTAAAACGGCCAGGTGAACTTCTCAACAGGATCAGGCAACTTCTGATAAAACTTAAATTGACAAAATATTTAAAAAGTTAAACTGATAAACTAGTTAATTCCTTTAGAAAAATTATCTGCACATCTTGTTATTTTCATTAAGTAATTTTTCAGGTAAATATCAGGTATCAATCTCTGCCAAATCTTTACAGGTTAGAAAGCATAAATTGTCAATTAATTAGAACACTTGTATATTAGAAACAAGTATTCCCATCTCCTCCTCTATTGTAAGTTTCTAAAGGCTTAGAATAAATCATATTCATCTGTACTTCTCAGGTGCTAGAATAGTGCAATTCTGGTGAAGAAGTTCATTAATGTCTGATAACAAGTGGAAGTGAAGAAGAGAAGGAAGAGATGGTGGGAAGAAAAAGGAATCAAATAATTAATGCATATCCCTTGAACTTCCCTGGTGGCAAGATGGTAAAGCGTCTGCCTACAATGCGGGAGACCTGGGTTCAATCCCTGGGTCAGGAAGATCCCCTGGAGAAGGAAATGGCAACCCACTCCAGTATTCATGCCTGGAAAATCCCATGACAGAGGAGCCTGGTAGGCTACAGTCAGTCCATGCGGTCGCAAAGAGTCGGACACGACTGAGGGACTTCACTTTTCACTTTCTACTAAAGTTGTCTCTTTCCACACATTATGAGTGTATCATGCATAGGTGATGGATACAAGTAACTTAGTACCATCATCAATGTTGGAGAGTGAATATACTCTGCCCAGAGACAGAGGGCACAGCAAAGTAGTAGAAAGTCCAGTCCAGTAATCCTGCAAGATTCCACAGGGACTACTAGTGCTACTACATACACATAGAAATGATTTATTTTGGAATCAATGCCTCTAAACATCTACCACAAAACACATAGGCACACATGTTTAAACAAACACACTACACACATTACACACATGCACCATGATTTTGTTCTACTATTTAGAACAAATTCTTTTAGAATTTAGTAGGGACATTTCACTATTTGGGGGAAAAAAAGGAATTTATGATCAAGTCTTCCTTCATCATGTAGTACAAAGAACATAAGCCTCAAATCTGATGGTTATCATTTTCCTGTGTCATGACTAAGTCATTTAACAATCATGAGTTCCAACTTCCTCATGTGTTCTAAGTGAACACCATATTTGTGAACTTGTGTAGTTTAAATCCTTCTCCTTTTCTCATCTCCTGCTATTCTCATCTTGAACCAACCTGTCTGAATATGCTCTCTCCAGATGCCAATAGTCTGCTAGCCTGGTGCTTTGGGAATACTGAAGTGGAGAAATCTAAGCTTTTATTTGCAGGGATGTACTTAAATACGTAAAAGTTGATTGAGGAATCATTTAGGCTAATATCTAAGGCAACTATTTTGTGGGTAAATCAAAGAAAATAAGATTGTACATTTCTGTAATACTACACTCTTAAATGTTATTATTAAATTAACTTAGCTTCCAAACAAGGCATGTATGTAAAGTGTACTCAAGCACTGAAGCAAATTTTCATAATTTCTGAAAATGCAATCAGATCTACTCTTAAGGGAGGTTCAATGTTTTAAGCCATATTCTTCTGTTATTAAATTATTTAGAGAAGGACTGGCCATTTAAGTTATTTGAAAATTTAGTTTTTACATATTAGAAGAAATTACATTTGCTGTATTACCAATTTACTGAATGATAACCAGCTTAGCAAATTTAAAAGTTGATTCATCGTGAAGGACTTTGTTTATGATTATTTTCCATTTTATTTTCAAAATAGGAATAAGAGAATTGCAAATTCTAAATGTGTGCCTTATATTTCATCCTTTAGTTTAGATGGGATTTTAAAGTTTTTTGTAAAACAGAAATAATACGTCCAAGTTGTTATCAATATTAACAACTATTCCGTCTATTCTGCCCCAGGTTGTGGTTTAAGCAACAAAGATACAATAGTAAATGCACACACACACACACACACACACCCCTTGCCTCCAATTCCAGCTTGCAGGGAGACCCTCCAGCCGCAGGTATGCATACCAGTGGCCAGGGGCACGCTCAGCTGCTTGTGACACCACATGCTAGCTCCCTGTCTCCTTTCCAGGCCTCCACCACCGGCAGCAAGTCCCGCCAGCTGCATCTGCTCACCCCCGGTCTGATCCCCAGCACCAGCCTCCACTGTCCCGGGCATGTGGAGAGACGCAGCAGCCACTGAAGTACATCAGGGTCCCCACAACCGCCAGTGGGAGCCTGCAGCTGGCCCCAGCCCCTGCCCCTAGCGGGACGCCCAGCTGCAGTTGAACCCAATGGCGCAAACCCAGGGACTAGAGGGAGGACTGAATGTGGGCCCCCAAGCAGTTGTGGAGGCTGTCAACGTGCACTCAGGATCTCTGTGATCACACACGTGGAGGAGAGGCCAGTGAGGTCAGGGCAGCAGGGAGCAAGTGCACGACTGCAAGGGCTGATGTCAAGGGTGCGCCAGGCAGGGAGGGTTGCCTGCAGGCTCGCATCCTGCACTCAGCCAGCCGCTGAGGCCTGGGCTGCTGCCCTGTGGATCTGAGGTCTACCGAGGGCAGAGAGGGCAAAGCAGGACTGGGGACCCAGGTGGCGGGCATCTGCCAACACAAATACCCGTGGGGTGAAAACGGACGGAATCTGCAAGGAGTGGGAGGCAGCCGTGCTGGAGCCGGTCTCTCAGCGGCAATAGCTCCGGGGGTCCTCTGCAGGGCCGGACACTGGGAACCCCAGCGCCTCCTGTGTGGCTGCTGCACTTCCTCCTCTTGCTAGCTTCCTCTGCTTGACTCAGCGTCGCTGGTGGCTGGGTGGGGTTAGACCAAAGCAGGTCCTTTGAGTGGTGCCCTGCAGGCCTGGAGAAGCTGGTCTCTCATCTCACCCTCACTTCCGCAGCAAGGGAAATCTCTTGAAGCTGGCGAGCTTCCTTTCGGCACTGAGCTGGCCAGCCTAGGAGCAGCAGAATGCAGGAAACATGAGGTAGTTCTTCCTTCTTTATTTCTGTGATGTTTCTCGGTGTTTTCTCGTTCTACTGGCTTGCTGAAGTCAATTACGTGGGCTCTCCCAAAGAATTTTTTGTTCATGAATAGTTGCCGAGTGATTGGTAGCCATGAAGGGCTGAGGCTGGGGGTTTCTTTCTTTACCACCTTGGTGACATCACTCCCTAACTTGACCTTGGTTTTTTAATCTCTTTGACATAAAGTATATTTAATAAACACAGACCTAATAACTTTGCTGACATGGATAATAATTAAAGAATAGATAATAAAACCAAATATCTTAATTTTCATGGTTTTATTGTGTTATAGATATGGCCCTTGAATATGTACAATCATTTATGTTTATCTAATTTTACAAATAGAAATAATATTCTCAAGCATTGTACCTCAATATTTATCTGAGTTACCTAGGTTTAACTATTGCAATAATAACCCTCTCTTCGTCTAGGTGTTTTACAAAAGTCTAGGAAATAACCAAATTTGCTTAGTTTCGGTACTTTATCTTTGACAAACACAAACTGTTCCCAAATATTTCATTTATGAAGTTTATTTTGAAAAGCCCCAATACTGCTGATACTTATGTAACTCTATGTTTCATTCTTGCAAAACCCAGAAGGCACTAGAGAATGACTGCAATGGATCAAAAACATGAATATTTCAGTACTTTAAGGACTCCTTCTCAGCATGCTGTAGAATATAAAACAAAGTGCTGTTTACACCATGTCAAGGAAAAAAAAAATAGTAAGTATAGGATTCTCCAAAGTAAAGCCAGCCAATTCCAAATTTTTTCTTAATGAAGAGTTACTATGAGAATATAATGGGGTTAAGGAAGATGACCAAACATTTGGATCTAACATTTTGATCTAACATTTTTTATAAACAAAAGAAAATTTGGGGATCATTTGGCAGATTTAGGAAAGGGAATATCATGACCCCAACTGAAGTGTTGGGGAAAACTGGGCCGTACATTTTTCAATGAGTTTTGCACATGCACATTTCATACCTATTATGTTTGTTAATAGATTCTATTAACAGACTTGACATTTAATGGGTATTTAAATACCTGTCTAATATAAATACCCATCTAATATAAATACCCACTAACATCCATTCCCTTAAAGATTAAAATGATAAAAAATATTGATAGGCAGAGTTCCAAAGAATAGCAAGGAGAGATAAGAAAACCTTTTTCGGTGATCAAGGCAAAGAAATAGAGGAAAACAATAGAAAGGGAAAGACTAGAGATCTCTTCAAGAAAATTAGAGATACCAAGGGAACATTTCATGCAAAGATGGGCTCAATAAAGGACAGGAATGGTATGGACCTAACAGAAGCAGAAGATATTAAGAAGAGGTGGCAAGAATACACAGAAGAACTGTACAAAAAAGACGTTCATGACCCAGATAGTCACGATGGTGTGATCACTTGCCTAGAGCCAGACATCCTGGAATGTGAAGTCAAGTGGACCTTAGGAAGCATCACTACGAACAAAGCTAGTGGAGGTGATGGAATTCCAGTTGAGCTATTTCAAATCCTAAAAGATAATGCTGTGAAAGTGCTGCACTCAATATGCCAGCAAATTTGGAAAACTCAGCAGCGGCCACAGGACTGGAAAAGGTCAGTTTTCATTCCAAACACAAAGAAAGACAATGCCAAAGAATGCTCAAACTATTGCACAATGGCACTCATCTCACATGCTAGTAAAGTAATACTCAAAATTCTACAAGCCAGGCTTCACAATACATGAACCGTGAACTTCCAGATGTTCAAGCTGGTGTTAGAAAAGGCAGAGGAACCAGAGATCAAATTGCCAACATCTGCTGGATCATTGAAAAAGCAAGAGAGTTCCAGAAAAACATCTATTTCTGCTTTATTGACTATGCCAAACCTTTGACTGTGTGGATCACAATAAACTGTGCAAAATTTTGAAAGAGATGGGAATACCAGACCACCTGACCTGCCTCTTGAAAAACCTATATGCAGGTCAGGAAGCAACAGTTAGAACTGGACATGGACCAACAGACTGGTTCCAAAGAGGAAAAGGAGTACATCAAGGCTGTATATTGTCACCCTGCTTATTTAACTTATATGCAGAGTACATCATGAGAAACGCTGGGCTGGAAGAAACATGAGCTGGATCAAGATTGCAGGGAGAAATATAAATTACTTCAGGTATGTAGATGACACCACCCTTATGGCAGAAAGTGAAAAGGAACTAAAGAGCCTCTTGATGAAAGTGAAAAGAGGAGAGTGAAAAAGTTGGCTTAAAGCTCAACATTCAGAAAACTAAGACCATGGCATCCGGTCCCATCACTTCATGGCAAATAGATGGGGAAATAGTGGAAACAGTGGCTGACTCAATTTTTCTGGGCTCCAAAATCACTGCAGATGGTGATTTCAGCCATGAAATTAAAAGATGCTTACTTCTTGGAAGGAAAGATATGACCAACCTGAAAGTGAAAATGAAGTTGCTCAGTCGTGTCTGACTCTTTGCAACCCCACAGACTGTAGCCTACCAGGCTCCTCTGTCACGGGATTTTCCAAGCATGAATACTGGAGTGGGTTGCCATTTCCTTCTCCAGGGGATCTTCCTGACCCAGGGATTGAACCCAGGTCTCCCGCATTGTAGGCAGACGCTTTACCATCTGAGCCACCAAGGAACCTAGACAGCATATTAAATACCAGAGGTATTACTTTGTCAACAAAGGTCTGTCTAGACAAGGCTATGGTTTTTCCAGTAGTCATGTATGAATGTGAGAGTTGGACTATAAAGAAAGCTCAGCGCCAAATAACTGATGCTCTTAAACTGTGGTGTTGGAGAAGACTCTTGAGAATCCCTTGGACTGCAAGGAGATCCAACCAGTCCATCCTAAAGGAGGTCAGTCCTGGGTGTTCATTGGAAGGACTGATGTTGAAGCTGAAACTCCAATACTTTGGCCACCTGATGCGAAGAGCTGACTCATTTGAAAAGACCCTGATGCTGGGAAAGATTGAGGGCAGGCAGCGGAGGGGACGACAGAGGATACGATGGTTGGATGGCATCACTGACTCAACGGACATGGGTTTGGGGGAACTCTGGGAGTTGGTGATGGACAGGGAAGCCTGATGTGCTGCGATTCATGGGGTCGCAAAGAGTCGGATACGACTGAGCTACTGAACTGAACTGAAGTATGATTTTTGAGAACCATGAGAGCTCACTTGTTCTTTTCTTGTTTTGTTTTTTGTTTTCTTTTTTTTTTTTTTTTTTCTGATTGGAAACCAAGCAAGAAATAGACTGTATTAAAAATCACGGCAAACTCTATTATAGTTTAAAACAAGATGGATAAACAATTAGTAATTCCTTACCAAGAACACCTAAAGATAATAGAATATCACTTCAGAAAGATATTCTATATAGTCTCAAGATAAATCTAATAATCATATATAAGAGCAAGGAAAATGTTAAGTATATATTAAACACCAAAAATAACAGAATAAAGATCACAAAAGGAAATGCCTAGATTGCAGTAATGATTCAACATGGAATCACTTTATCTGAAATAACATGGAATTTTCTTTTCTGAAGATATTCAGTCCTAAAATGATGGAATAAGGGCTATACATAAAGATCGTCTCTTAGCCATAGTGCTTCAAATCATCTTGTTGCTAAATAAATGGACAGTCTTGCTAATAAATTATTTAAGTTATCAACAACAACAAAAGTGTGTCTGTGTGTGGGAAAAAGACTTGTTTCTTCCGCTTTCTAGACAGCTGCAACACACTACAGCTTTCACATTGAAGCCAGACCCGCATAAATATCCTAGCTTCACTAAAATCATCAGAGAACAAATATGCAAAAAAATAAGAGAAATACTGATAGAAAGTGATCCACATTTAATAAGAGATTAGAGACCTATGGCTCTTCTTATCACTGGAAGAACTCTGAGAATAGGAAAATCTACCAAACAGGGAGATGATAAAAATGCTGAGAGAAACCCCTCTTAAACAAATCCTTCCAAAACATTTTTCTGGGCACAGAAAGCATAGTTAGGACTGAACAGAAAGAAAAACTGCACCTTGAACAGAAAGCTGACCATAGGGTATACAGCATAAAGAAACTTATAGAGCACAAAACGGAGACTCAGCAATAAAGCACAAACGGGTCTACTGAGTCTCATCTTATTTCCCATGGAAGGAAATATTCTGATATCACTGTTAAAAGTATTTGAACGTATTAGTAAACCAAATCAAAGTAAACATTCAAAAACATCCCAATCCTGTCCAATTAATGATCAGATTGATTCAGTTCCCTACTCAAGTAATCTGGCTCAAGAAAGGGTGTGCCATTTTAAAACGTTGACAATATTACCCTAGTTCCACAATACACAGGAATAAATAAGAATATATAACACATAGTCATAAGAAAAGCAGTCAGTAGAAGCAGAAACAGATTTCCTTGATACTGATGTTCTTAGAAGGTGACTTTAAAGTAATTAGAAATAAAACTACCAAAGTACATACTAAAAATTGCGAAAAAATGTATATTATGATACAGGGAAGTTATCAGAGACAAAGAAACTAATACAAAGAATAAAATGGAAAAAATGTTAAAAAAATCATGAATAAAGAATTCACTGATGAATTTTTAAAAATGTACTGAAAAGTAGAAAATTGAAATTGAACTAATAATTTTTAAAAATCTGTTACAAAAAAGTTTTTTTTTTTTAAATGGCTAAAAAAGAAAATTGGAGATCTCTGATGGAATGTAATGCGGCTTAATATAAAACTGGGTTGCCAAACAGGAAAAGAGAGAGAAAATGGGACAGAAGAAATAAAGACATAACAACTGAGAGCCTTCAAAAACTGACAAAAGACATCTACACATTTGTTGAAGCTGAGGAAACTCAAACAGGATAAATAAAATCACTGCCCCTGTGATGGTTCATTTTATATGTCAACTTGACTAGGTGAAGGGATAACCAGACAAATAGTAAAACATTATTTCTGAGTGTGTCTTTGAGAGTGTTTCCAAAAGAGATTAGCATTTGAACCAACAGACTGATTAAAGGAAACTATTCTCCAAAGCGGGAGAATACACTGACAATACCTCCAATACACTGACAATCAGACAACAAAGAGACAGAGGAAGGGCGAATTTGCTCTCTGCTTGAACTGGAACACCCACCTTTTCCTGCCCATGGACATCAAGATTCTGGTGCCCTGGTTCTGGTGCCTTAAGATTCAGAAAGGTACTGAAACCATTGGCTCTTCTGGGTCTCAGTACTTTAGATTTGGACCAGAAATACACTGTTGACTTCTGGGGGTTTCCAGCTTGCAGTCAGCAAGTCATAATACTTCCCAGTTGCCATAATCTTAAATGCAAAACACTCATAATAAATCTCTTTCTATATATGTATCTTTATATCTCTCACCTATCTGTCTATATCTACCTTCTATCTCCGATTGTTTTTCTTCAACTGGAAATCCTGACTAACATACCCAGTAATAGTGGTACCTGCAGATGTATACTGTTGCCAAAAATCATTAAACTGATCAATTCAGATATTTGCACTTTATTTCATGAAAATGGTCGTTTTATTAAGCGGATGATAAACATGAAGGGTAAAATAACATATAAACTCATTAATATTATATGCTCCCATTAGTTGTTTTGTTTATTTGCTCAGTCATGCCCAAATCTTTATGACCCCATGGACTGCAGCACACCAGGCTTCCCTGTCCTTTACTATCTCCCTTGCTCAAACACATGCCCATTGAGTCGGCGATGCCATCAAACCATCTCGTCCTCTGTTGTTCCCTTCTCCTTCTGCCTTCAATCTTTCCAGCAGCAGGGTGTTTTCTAATGAGTCAGATCTTTGCACCAGGTGACCAAAGTACTGGAGCTTCAGCTTCAGCATCAGTCCTTCCAATGAATATTCATGATTAATTTCCTATAGGATGGACTGGTTTGATCTCTTCACAGGCCAAGGCACTCTCAAGAGTCTTCTTCAACACCACAGTTCAAAAGCATCAATTCTTTAACACTCAGCCTTCTTTATGGTCCAACTCTCATATCCATACATGACTACTGCAAAAACCATAGGTTTGACTACACAGGTTTTTGTCAGCAAAGTGATTCTCTGCTTTTTAATATACTGTCTAGGGTTGTCATAGCTTTTCTTCCAAGGAGCAAGCATCATTTAATTTCATGACTGCAGTTACCAGCTGCAGTGATTTGGGAGTCCAAGAAAATAAAGTCTCTCACTGTTTCCATTGTTTTCCCATCTATTTGCCATGAAGTGATGGGACTGGATGCCATGATCTTCATTTTTTGAATGCTGAGTTTTAAGCCAGCTTTTTCAATCTCCCCTTTCACTTTCATCAAAAGGCTCTTTAGTTCCTGTTTCTTTCTGTCATAAGGGTGGTATCATCTGCATACCTGAGGTTGTTGCTATTTCTCCCACTATCTTATCTTGATTCCACCTTGTGCTTCTTCCAGCCTGGCATTTTGCATGATGCATATAAGTTAAATAAGCAAGGTGACAACATATAGCCTTGACATACTCCCTTCTCAGTTTGGAACCAATCCATTGTTCCATGTCCGGTTCTAACTGTTATTTGTTGACCTGCACACAGATTTCTCAGGAGGCAGGTAATGTGGTCTGGTATTCACATCTCTTTCACAATTTTACAGTTTGTTGTGATCCACACAGTCAAAGGCTTTAGTATAGTCAATGAAGCAGAAGATGCTTTTCTGGAATTATCTTGCTTTTTCTATGATCCAATGGATGTTGGCAATTTGATCTCTGACTCCTCTGCCTTTTCTAAATTCAGCTCCAACGTCTGGAATTTATCTGTTCACTTACTGTTGAATCCTAGCTTGGAAATTTTTGAACATTACTTTGCTAGCCTATGACATGAGTGCAATTGTGTGTTAGTTTGAACATTCTTTGGCATTGCCTTTCTTTGGGACTGGAATGAAAACTGACCATACCCCCCTTACCATTATGTAATTTCTTAATTCTTAGAAGATAGTTAAGTTCTACAGAAAAATGACTCAGAAAATTTAAATGACACTGAAGGAAAGCAGAGACATTACTTTGCCAACAAAGGTCCGTCTACTCAAAGCTATATTTTCCAGTGGTCATGTATGTATGTGAGAGTTGAACTATAAAGAAAGCTGAGCACTGAAGAACTGATGCTTTTGAAATGTGGTGTTGGAGAAGACTCTTGAGAGTCCCTTAGACTGAAAGGAGATCCAACCAGTCCCTCCTAAAGGAGATCAGTCCTGAGTGTTCACTGGAAGGACTGATGTTGAAGCTGAAACTCCAATACTTTGGCCACCTGATGTGAAGAGCTGCCTCATTTGGAAAAGACCCTGATGCTGGGAAAGATTGAGGGTAGGAGGAGAAGGGGATGACAGAGGATGAGATGGTTGGATGGCATCACCGACTCAATGGACATGAGCTTGGGTAAACTCTGGAAGTTGGTGACGGGGTCGCAAAGAGTCAGACTCGACTGAGCGACTGAACTGAAGGAAAGGAAATTTAGAAGGAAATGTATAACAACAATAGTCAGTGAGAGGTGGAACACTGTGATGGGAGTTACTGGCACTCTGGAGTCAATGACAGGCAACACAGCGTTTATAAATAAATCCTCTAAGGGTGAAGCAGAGGGAAATGTGAATGAGACAGACACAACCAATCTATTAATATTTCTATTCTTTCACAGACATGCTCTGCCAATACACTGAGATATCTGCCCAGCTGAGTCTTTGATGAATTAATACAAAGATTTGTTTGTTTAGTTGGTTGCTTTTTCTTGAATATTAGTAGATGTCTATCTTCAGAATAAGCAAACATGCACCACTTTGGTGCATCCGGTTTTCCTGGATGTTTAGATTTGAAGGGCCTGTAAGTAGAGTGGTTGCACTATTATAACCTTGATCTTATTTTCCAAACAACACTGTTGAATAAGGTATTTATGAATAGCATAATTTATGTTCTTTCAAAATTAGAAGAACTCAGGTGTTTTTGGAATGCACAACCAATGTACTATATACTTCAAAGTACACGAGTTAATTCCTTTTTTTTTTTTTTGCGAATATACAAAGTGGATATTTTTCTTGTACTTTAATGGAGGCTCAAAAAATCTACAAAGTAGTTATTTTTCTTGTATTTTCATGGAAGCTATTAACATATCATCATTGCACTATGAAATCAGATTAAAACAAGAACTTCATTGGATGATTATTTTATCCTAGCCTAATCACAAGTAACAAATAGATGCCAAATATCAGAAGGAATGGCTTGAGCAAAAACTATTGAGATATGTCTCTTTACACTGTCCTCCATCATAGCAAGTTTTAGATTATTTTGATTTTGAACAAACATAACTTAATTGATAATTTTGAATAAATGTAACTTACTTGAAAGGCATGGGAAAGAGTCTTCCCGTACCTTTTCAAACCAGATCATAATATACCAGTTTTAAGACCATTTTAGATAGCCACAGCCTGAACTGGAAAATACATATCAAATCAGATCTGTGTATTGAAAAATACAATTTCATATTGTATTTTTTCCTCTTTTTTGAAAAATCTATGAGAAAATATCAGAATATTATAAAATTACTAGAGGTAAGAAGTGACTAAGTTATTATAATTATCTTAAATATACACATATATACTGTTTTACATAATACCTGGTTGTATATTATCAATTTGTTATAGATTTCTCCATACTTAGTATAAAAGAGATTTCAAATGTTTTTTTCTAGCAAATATCTAAAATAAAAGCTTTCAACAAGTTCTCTTATGTTATTTCAGCATCTCAGGTCCTGAAAATACTACTATTATTCCAATGAATATTTCAATGGAAATGAATTGCTAACCTCTAGAGTGAAAAGAGTCTGTAAAGGATATAAAATGAAAAAGGGAAATTACCAGCTTAGAAGAGAGCAGTTTCAGACAGTCTTATAGTGGTATTAGTAATTCTAGTGTCATTATAAAAGAAAATGCCAGCACAGTGATAATATTGTTTTTTTTTTTTTTAAAGACAGTGAGGACTGCAGTATTTCATCTGAAGCATGGCTCCTTGAAACTCAAGTTTAAAATGTAAGGTCATAGATACTATTAGGTACCTATTGGGTTAAAGACATTTTTGTATTCTATACTTGCTTTTAGTTCTAGATTTATAGAGAAGAAATAATCCACTTACTATTTTGCAAATAAACAGCTAAAAGAGAGCAACTATTTTGTTGCTTAGCCAATACATATAATCTTCATTGTCTATTATGCTACTTCTCATAGCCTTCTGGTTGCTTTTACTGAAAGTTCAAAAATCAAAAGAAAAATAAGAGACTGGAAAAATAAAAAAGGGTTCTGAAACTTGATCACAATACTTTTTTATTATTCTGCCAAAAACTAAAAAGTTTTAGCAGTCCTTTGAGGTAAGAATCTTAATGGGGAATATATCCATCACTTTTATCTGTGCAAATATACTATGCATTATGGCTATTCTAAGTTGCTGGAGGTTATAAAAAGCAATATGCAGGATAAAGTAAAACTGAGTTTTATTCTATTTCAATTTTGCTCTCTACCTTTTTAATGGTATGAATAACTTTTTCTTTTTCTTCAAGGTTTTTTTTTTTCCTATCTAAGAGGATAAACAGCCTAGTAAGAATGCCTCAAAGGCTTTTTGTTTTAGAGATCATAAAGCAAAACATGAAGAAAAGATGTGAAGTAAAGATTAAGAACTTGTTTTACAATGTTTAACATGATGTTGGTTAAGGAATTTTGAAGATAACACTCTAATTCATCTAGAAATAACAGCAATGAGAAAATGGTTGTACATTTTTGTGATCTAGATGCAGTTAAACACATGATGGTTTATTACATACTTGAAGAGCGTGGTTTATAGAACTTGCTGGTGAGGAATTAATTTAAAAAGCACTGTAGAATAATAAAGTGACTATTGGCTTTTTATAACTAGTACAAGGAGAAAAGCAAACAAAGCAAAGCTTACAGCACTGTAACTAACTTTTCTTTCAAAAAAATAAAATCAAATTAATTGTATGTTAATGAGTAGTTCATCTCCATTTTATCTATATTAATTAAGCAATCACATAAATGTATTTTAGAAAAAGATAGTTTCTCTGACTTTTAGGAAAACAAAAATAACATAAGAGACTCTCATTTAAAATTTTTCAAAATATTCTACAGAAAGTTTTCAAGCTATTCTTATGTTACTACTTAATTTTAAGTCTGTTTTAAATAAACTGCTTCTACTGATCCTGGTTTTATTTTTCCTGGATTCAGTATAGTATTTTTCTTTCATAATGGTTCAGTTCAGTTCAGTTCAATCGCTCAACCCCACGAACCACAGCACGCCAGGCCTCCCTGTCCATCACCAACTCCTGG
Source organism: Cervus canadensis (assembly GCF_019320065.1). NCBI lineage: Eukaryota > Metazoa > Chordata > Mammalia > Artiodactyla > Cervidae > Cervus > Cervus canadensis. Next base: position 27,019,622 of record NC_057394.1, read on the forward strand.
AGTCTACCCAAACCCATGTCCATCGAGTCGATGATGCCATCCAACCATTTCATCCTCCATCGTATCCTTCTCCTCCTGCACCCAATCTTTACCAGCGATGGGGTCTTTTCCAATGAGACAGCTCTTTGCATCAGGTGGCCAAAGTATTGGAGTTTCAGCTTCAACATCAGTCCTTCCAATGAACACCCAAGACTGATCTCCTTTAGGATGTACTGGTTGGATCTCCATGCAGTACAAGGGACTCTTAAGAGTCTTCTCCAACATCACAGCTCAAAAGCATCAATTTTTTGGCACTCAACCCTCTTTATAGTCCAACTCTCACATCCATACATGACCACTGGAAAAACCATAGCCTTGACTAGATGGACCTTTGTTGGCAAAGTAATGTCTCTTCTTTTTAATATGCTGTTTAGGTTGGTCATAACTTTCAAGGAGTAAGCGTCTTTAAATTTCATTGCTGCAATCACCATCTGCAGTGATTTTAGAGCCCAGAAAAATAAAGTCAGCCATTGTTTCCACTGTTTTCCCATCTATCTGCCATGAAGTGATGGAACCAGATGCCATGATTTCAGTTTTCTGAATGTTGAGCTTTAAGCCAACTTTTTCACTCTCCTCTTTCACTTTCAAGAGGCTCTTTAGTTCTTCTTCACTTTCTGCCATAATGGTGGTGTCATCTGCATATCTGAGGTTATTGATATTTCTCCCGGCAATCTTGATTCCAGCTTGTGCTTCCTCCAGCCCAGCATTTCTCATGATGTACTCTGTATATAAGTTTCATATGCATAATGGTAACATAAGATAAATTATAATAAGTCAATCTATATCCTAGAGTTTGAGAAGTGTATGCATGTGAAGTGTGTGTGTGCCTGCTTGTATAATGTTTTGATAATTTCATTTGCTTTTTGAATGAGACAATTTCCCATATATTTTCTAACCAATTATTACATGTATGAGCTTACATAAGCATACACACACATCACTGTATACTTCTATATGTAATTATATAAGAATATAATAACAATATTAAAATTTTAGAAGATTTCTTATATTTTTAAAAAACTGCATTATGACTATGAAAACCTGGATTACAAAGAACTAAAAAAAATAATTCAAGAATTCTAAAACATATTGTTTGGCTTGTGCAATGCACTCATTCGTGAGTGTGTGTCTGTCTGTCTGTCTGTAGATGCATAAAGTAGCAAGAATTATAGGACCTTAAGGTCCACAAAGATTCAGTGGAATCTTCTTAGAATGGATTAAAGATTTAGATAAACTTTAAAGGCAAGTCCTTAATCTTCAGAGTATTCTAAAGAAATCTAATTGGTGCCTTATATGATTCCCCTTCTTCAGGTCTACTCTGAGAGTCTTCATACACAGTATTACGCCAACAGATGATACCAACTCAAATTTCAATTTCCCTTATAGAAGTTTAAATTTTAACTGCCACCAAAGCTATATCCTAAATGGATGCTACTGCATATAAGTTCTGTGTATGTGTGCATGATTGGTGGTGGTGGGGGGATGTCACAGGGCCTCCCTTATCCATAGCATCATTCTGAAAATAAAATTAACTTTTCCTTCTCTCATTTTTCCTAGTCATAATTAGATATACAGAATACTCTTCTGACAGACTCACTTGATTAGTTGAGATACCATCTGTTGTACCTTGCACAGACAAAATGTAATGTCTTAACCTGTGACCAAGTAATATCTCAATCTTATTCCTGATCCCCAGTATTATGTGCAGAGAGTCTTAAAAACAGTTTAAATACTATTGATATTCTTTTAGGATAAGGCATGAATAAGAGAAGATTACTTAGGAGGAAAAAGATGATAAATCTTCCCTTGGGAACATATGAGTAAAGTCATAAAACAACTATCCTATTTTATTCATCTATTTCATTCATTCAATCTTACTTTTGTTCAACAAATGAGTGTTAAGTACTGTATGCCAGGAATCTAAGTTACTGAGACTCTTACATGGTATGTCTTACTTAGAAAAGTCCTTATATATTTTAAGATTCAAAGATTATAAAATTATTAAATTTATCTTTTTAACCCATCTAAAGGTTATCAAGTACATGATATGAGGCAGAAATACAACACTAATTATTTATTAGAGTTTTAATTTTTGTCTATTTGATTTTTATTTTAGTAAAATGGATAAGAATGTTATTCCTAACCATTTGTTAAGTATCCTGTCATTTCTCCACGTATTAAGAAATGCAATATTTATGAAACACTAAAGGTGATATGTTATGGTAATGGGCTCAATTTCCAAAGCCAGATTTTCTAGGTTCAAATTTTGATAATATTTATAAGCTAATTTGCTCAGGTTATTTAATTTTTCTGTACTTTCATTATTTTAAAAATGATAAAAAATAGTTTTGCTATTTAGTTTTTTTTTATGTGGTTTACTTAGCATTTAAAATATAAGAGCAGAATCTAATATAAAAGAATCAATTAATTACTTTTATTCCTGGATTCACAAATATTCCTGGTTTATTTTATTGGGTTTATGCTTCTATATCTTTTATCTACTTGACTGTCTTGTATTCAACCCATGACAGTCTTGTATTCAAAGCACGAATATACTGTTTTTTATAGACAGGGCTTAGTTCCCCACCTCCTTCTGTTTCCCCCCTCCCAGGGGGCAAATTTATTTGCTATTTAGTCTATTTCCACCCCCAGTAAAACAATTATCAACTCAACTACCATTTTATATTTACATCAGAATTATGTACTAATTTTTAACAGAACTCACATTTCTCAACGTTAGTTTCTGAGATGTAATATGCTTCAAATTAGTCCAGACATGATCTTTTGTCTTTTAATAAAGTTTTGCTCTTTTAACAAATAATACACAATTATTTTACTAATTTTAGTTTAGGCATTTGATAATTTTATTTTCACATCAAATGAGATAATTTCCCACATATCTTCAAATTAACTATTATAAACATACTGGAAATTCCATGTTTTTGCTTATATGTATTTAAACATGTTATATCTTCTCTTTAGATTTACAGGTTTCCCCATTGATATCTTAAATCTGTGAGTACAGTGTTTCCTCTGAGCACTTTAGATAATTCAGTGTGTGGTAAAGCACTCTTGGAATTTGGGTAGGATTTTATTTATACATATCATTTCCTCCATTTCCCAATACAATACCTATTTTTTCCAGCTTTCTTTAACTTAGCTATGATTCAGTTTTCATATTTGCCTACTTAGAAAAAAAAGAATTGCACATGTGCCTCCTAAATCATTTTAAATGTGATGGACAATTCACATGTCTCTACACATGACACACAGCCTGGGTTCCACCATGATCCTCCAGGGAACTGACTACAGAGATATGGCGTAGCAGTTTTCAAAGAAATGTTGTTGTTTAGGCACGAAGTTGTATCCAACTCTTCTGACCCCATGAACTATAGCCCACCAGGCCCCTTTGTCCATTGGATTTCCAAGGCAAGAAAACTAGAGTGGTTGCCATTTCCTTCTCCAGAGGATCTTACCAACCCAAGGATTGAATCTGCATCTCCGGCATCTCCTGCAGTGGCAGGCAGATTCTTTACCACTGAGCCACTAGGAAAGCCCACAAAGCAGCAATACCGGTAAAATGAATGAACTTAGACAATTTCAGAAGAAAGTTTATATTACATAAAATGAAATCTCTATGAGAGCTGTGTATTTCTATTGACATAAATTTATCTATAAAATGGAAACTCATTCATAATAATCAGGAATAAATTGTTCATAGAGACAGGATTTGCAACTTCACCTGGTTTATGAGATTTTTCCTTCCCTTTCAATACCATAAGATTTATAGTGTTAAGAAACTAAAATTAAATTCTTGTAGAATTACTGAAAGACTGAAAACATAAAAACTGCAGCTTATGAAGGTGTAAAAATGAGAAAAATAAAAACAATTAAATCATTATATGACCACTTTTGCTTTACCATAGTTTTATACCTATGGTGTGTATATATTTGGTTTCACTAGTTTTTGACAATGAGTATAACACTTAAGAGAACTGAATTCATTTGCTTCAAAATGTTAATTAGAGAGACAGATCATTTTGCTCAATAATTTTGTAACCAATCCGTATGTATTTGGAAAATATTACTTTATTTAATCCATAATTTTAAATAATAACTAATGCATTTTAAAATTTATACAGATGTAAATCATCTTACATTTAAACAAATGTTAATCATTAGAAAATCATCTGATTAATTCAGTGCTAAGCAAAGTCAAAACAGTAAAGAGTGCTTTGCTTTTTATATTAGAGTCATCCGTACATTAACTAACATGCTGATATCCTCCCAAAAATAGTATTTTAAAACCACAGCGGCTCATAAAGACAGAAGCAATTTTTATATCACATTTCTCCTGACAAATATCAGTTGTAGATGAATATCAGCCCTTTTAATATATACTCTAGATGGTGTGCTTAATAACAAAATCATGCTATAGAATTTACCATGATTAAAATCCACCAGACTAATCTCCTTAAGATCAAATCTCATAATAGAGAGTCAATGAATTGTGACTGCATTCAGGAGAGCAACTATTGCTATTTTGTGCTTCATATAAGCTAGAAATTAATACTAGACTTTCTAGGGCCCAAACATTCTCCGTTTTTAAATTATATGCATGAAGAAATTATGTGCCTTAACTATATCAAGAAGAAGGACTGAAAGTAATATACTAGATGTGTATAAGTGCTCTTTTTAAAAATTTCATTAATGAGAGAAATAAATTTCCCCCTTCACTTTACAAAATATCTGAACACAAAATCCTGAAAAATTTCCTTATTAAAGGACTTATCCAGTGAACTGAGAAGACCGACATAATTAAAAACTAAGAGAGAGAAGTGTCACAGATGTATAGGGACCACAAATACTCACACTGAACATCTTATGTAACTCATTTAATCTCCCTCATGATTCCTTTTTGGTCTCCCTAGTTGAATATGGTGCATAAAACACGGTAATATATGAATGAATTCTCAGTGTCTTTTAGCAGTTGGATAAACATTCAGGTTCTTTTGTTGTGTATTAAGATTGATGACCCCCCCCAAAAAAAAAACAGATTGATGGCCCTCCTGTGCTCACTCAGCCCCCAGTAGCTCTTACCAGAACTGTGGAAGCTTTTGCATCACTTTAACCTTCTCCTTCTGGCCCCTAGATACAGTCCTCATTATCTGTAATGCAGTCATCTTATCACTTGCCATTCAAGCGAAGATACCAAACTTTCAAGCTTTGGAAAATCACAGTTCAGAGAAAATAAAAATATCTCTAGCAAAGACCTCGATAGATGCTATTGTTACGGAAGGGTATGAAGGCATAACCAAGCCAAGAAAATATTCAGCACTGGAGCTTAGTAGTCAGTGCAGAGAAAGGTGTTGCATGTGAAATACAGTTCTGAGAGCGATAGAGGTGCTTCACAACAAGGGTCTCTCTACTGAAGACTAATATTTGCATTATTTGAATTTACAGGACTTAAAGTGGGTCAGTCAGAATTCTAATGTTTAGGAATGTTCCCTAAATCTGCTTATTTAACTTATATGTGGAGGACATCATGCAAAATACCAGGCTGGATGAATCACAAGCTGCAATCAAGATTGCTGGGAGAAATATCAATAACCTTAGATATGTAGATGATAAGACCCTAATGGCAGACAGTGAGGAAGAACTAAAGAATCTCTTGATGAAGGTGAAAGAAATAAGTGAAAAGATGGGCTTAAAACTCAACATTCAAAAAGCTGAGATCATGGCCTCTGGTCCCACCACTTCATGGCAAACAGATGGGGAAAAAATGGAAACAGTGCCACACTATTTTCTTGGCCTCCAAAATTGCTGCCGGTGGTGACTGCAGCCATGAAATTAAAACACACTTGCTCTTTGGAAGAAAAGCTATGACACACCTAGACAGCATATTAAAAAGCAGAGACATCACTTGGCTGACAAAGGTCTGTATAGTCAAAGCTATGGTTTTTCCAGTAGTCATGTATGGATGTTAGAGCTGGACCATAAAAATGGTGAGCGCCGAAGAATTGATGCTTTCTAACTGTGGCACTGGAGAAAACACTTGAGAGTACTTTGCATAGCAAGGAGATCAAACCAGTCAATACAAAAGGAAACCAACCCTGAATACTCAGTGAAAGGACTGATGCGAGAGCTGAAGCTCCAGTACTCTGGCCACCTGATGCAAAGAGCCGACTCACTGGAAAAGACCCTGATGCTGGGAAAGACTGAGGACAAGAGGAGAAGGGGGCAGCAGAGGATGAGATGGTTAGATGGCATCACACACTCAGTGGACATGAGGCTGAGTCAACTCCAGGAGATAGTGAAGGACAGGGAAGCCTGGCATGCTCTAGTCCCTGGGGTTGAAAGAGTTGGACAAAACTTAACAATTGAACAACTCTTTTAAAATGTGGACAGAATTAGATATCCTAAATAAAAATATTTGAGTTTAATTTTTGTTTTTATCAATGATAATCCTGTGAATTATTTTGTTCAGTGAAATACATGTGTAATAGAGAACAAAAAATCTGAGCATACCACATACGAGATATGTCAAACTTAACATCTAAACATGGCCATGGAATTATAACTCTGATTCTAATTGTAACACATACTCTTTCATTGAGCTAGGCATTTGCTATGGCAGAAACAAATGACTGGAAACTTAAAGTATTCTTTAGTATATTTCAGGGCTGTACATACCACTGGTAAAAGAAAAGTGCTAAATTCAATTTTTTTTCTTTTTTTTTTTTCAAAATGGGAATGTAGGCAGGTAAATAATATCTAGCCCCATCATTTTTTAAAAATAACTCTATTGTGCTAAGAAAAATAATGCTCTAAAGTAGTTAAATATCTAGTAAGTATTATCAAACATCAGGCTCTATACTATGTCCTATAGTGCATCAACTTAAATTTAATCAAACATTCACAACAAATCAAAAGATAGGTATTTCATTATCCCAATTTGTAGATAAGGCAACTGAGTGAATAGTATTTCAAGGTTCCATAGTTTTGCCTGCATTCTAGTTCCTCTTTTAACCACTGCACGGTACTGCCTTGTATCTGTAGAGGACTAGTTACCTTAAAATTGATTCCAATGTCTGTAACTTACTTTTTCTCCACTTGCTGGAGACTTCCTTACTGGGAATAACTTCCTTACTGGGAATAATTTGTCTTGGGCAAATTTCAACCATAATTTATCCTCCAGGGGGCAATCTAACATGGCTGTTAAGAAAGTGCAAAAAAAAAAAAAAAGAAAGTGCAGACCTGGAAATCAGACTGACTTGGATATGCCTCTTGACTCTTCAAAAATTTATTTAAACATTAGGAAAATCCCTTCCTTTAACCTTAGTATCCTCCTGAGTTGTCTCAGTGGTAACTAATCCACCTGCCAATGCAGGAGACACAGAAAACATGGGTTCAATTGCTGGGTCAGAAAGATCCCCTGGAGGAAGAAATGGCAACCCATTCCAGTATTCTTGCCTGGAGAATCCCATGACAGAGGAGCTTGGCAGGCTACAGTTCCTGGGGTCCCGAAGAGTCAGGCATGACTAAGTGACTGAGCAAACAGACATATTAAAAAAAAAAAAAAAGCTTAGGTATATGAAGTGAAATATCCACAATTACACAGATTGTAATTTTAAAAAGGAAAAGCCTATGTTAACTGGTTCTCAAGACAGTTTGATTTCAACTCAACAATGCTTTGGAAATAATCTGTAAATACTCCTAAATTTTCAAGTCCCTAAATAGTTTACTATTTTCAGCTACATATTCTTTTTGCCTAAAATTTCTTGAGGGGACAATTATCCCCCTTTTAATGAACTATATTATTAGAGTTCATATGTTTGAGGTCACTGGAGATGCTCCAAACATTGTTATTTATAAAATGCTGAAAAGTATGTTTCTGGCAATAAGAGAAGATGCAACTCTTGAGTAGTCTCATATTATTCTTGTGTGCAATTTTTTTCACGTCTTAGTGTTGCCGTAATTTTCAACTGAAACTCAGAGTAACCCTCAACATTAGCATTACAACTAGGTTCAGACCTCAATTGTCATTGCCACATTTATTCCATCAACCAAAATCCTTTCTTACTCTTTCTTCCTCTCTCACATTTCTGGGCTTCACTCAGCATCTCCTTCTATGAGCACCCTCAATCACAGATTATGAGAAAGTAAACCATACTCCTTTGCAGCTAGGATTCTGAATATAAAGTTGGTTCCAATGAGATACACTGAAAGGAGACTTGGATGATTAATTAACACAGAGGCCATATTCTCACTGCCCTTTTGGTGACTGAGTGAGGTTGAGACATTCATACTGTGAAGTGACAGAGACATCCTCCTAAATCTACTCACAGGTGCTGCAGCTCTGTGGTCACAGAACCAGAAGCACAACTGGAATATCTTCTCATTTTCTGTATTAAATTCTTTTCTGCTTTAAATATTTAATGATTTTTGTTCCATGCACTGAATTCATGCTGATACTTTCAGATAGTCTGTCCCCATAATCGCCTAAATACTTGTTCACACTTTCTAAAGAGACATGCAATTGACAGTTGACACGCAAATCCCCCTCACTCATGTCAGTGGTCATGTTTCTTCAATAGGTGGTTCTCCATCCATATATGCACTAACTCTGTGCTTACTCATGTACTTTTTCATAGTATTTACCCAGAAGAGGGCTGGAAAATGTTCATATTTTTCTCATCTCACAGTCTGTTTTCTTCTCTAATTTTTATCAAGGTAACTTTAGATATGCATAATAACAATGAATCTTCTTTACCATGTTTTATTTTTCCTCATTACAATTATCTTTTGTTAATGTCAACAAAACACAAACCTTCAAAATGAGCAAATGTAATAGATTTAAAGCTGTGATGAATTATGGATTTAATAATTTCCCTTGTCCCTCTACTTAAATTTCCCACCACTTTTTAAAGCAATGTATGTATGTATGTGTCAGTATCTCTTATCTGTTTTTATATTCTATTACTATCAATCTAATTTAAAGTCTAGTTAACTTTACATTGAAATGTTGCCTATATCTCTAGTCTTTCTCCTTGTCTTCAACCTCTCTACTCCAAAACTGCTAGTAATGCCATATTCTGAAAAACTCTTAAGGCATTGCATTGTGAGATCCAACTCACATTGCCAATAATACTTCTAGCCATCTCCATTTACTCTAATCATATTTAATTTTATTTTTCTATATTGATTCTATACTTGCAATGTCTCACAGGAGTGTAATCATGTGCATTCCTCCATGGCAAATGTAATCTATACAATACACATGTATTAAAACTATCTTAGACATTTACCATTCATATTTTATTGTCTTGTAACTCCTTTATGATATTTACCTCCTATTTTAGTATTGACTTTCTATTGATTCTCTAGGCTCATACAGACCAGGAAGTCTTCCATGGCTCTTCCACAATAATTCTAAATTTCATCTGAAATATATTAGAGGTTAATCCCTTCTCATGTTTTATATCATCTTGCCTCAATTATCACATTGTCCTATTAAATTCTAAAGTGTCTCAATAGATGAAACAAGTTATACTCATTTTGTGCTTTGCAAAATTCTCACTTCTTTCTGTAGCATTTTGTAGCATACATTCAATTCACAATTTTGCACTGGCTTTATGGTTTCAATGGCTCCATTTACTTAAAATAGTGTTTCTAAGACCCATTTATCTGTTAAATAAATTTGTCAACTGCTTATTCACAAGTTTAGCCTATGGTCCCTGTTCTATTTGAAAATTAGGTTCTGAGATAATTTATTATGAATTTGGTAAACCTTTTCTATTGTGTTACTTTGGTGTATTTTAAGAATTTTAAGAATTTTATGTCTCCTAAGTTGCTGATTAATTTCTACCTTTTATGATAGACAGCTTTACTGTAATATCATGTAAACATAAGCAAATAGATCGTTATTTAATAAATAATGAATTCAATTTTTAGCCATAAGATTCATCTGATGTATTTAATAAAGACTTCTGGTTAAATCTCTGGGAAATGAAAACCATATTTCCATCAACTAACTAAAGGAAAACATGCAGAAATTTATGTAATTTGTGCTAGTTTTTACTAATTAAAACACTACATTACTTCCTGATTTTTGTAATGACTATTTAAATACTTTTTAAGATATTCTAAGAGATTTTCAATGTTGCCATCTGCTGGAAAAGTATCATATGTGCTGTTATGATATATAGCTTTTAATTAGAATCTTTTTAAAGCATTATCTCAAATAATTAATACTCTAAAACATTGAAATAAGAAGTTTATAAACTATTTCAGACATATTTCTATGAAATTATTATTATAGTGACTTTAAAAGTTAAGAAAAATTGTACATAGTCATAGGTCATTAGTAATCTCAATTTCTATTCTCCTAGATGTATTCGTTTCTCCAAATTTAAAAATACATACATTTCGGGACTTGTGTAACTCAGATAAATAAGATTTTTCTACCAGTAATCTAACTTCAAAATTATACTTGTAATCACCTATAGCCTGTGAAGCAAGCAAAACTGGTGATATCAGGCATAGTTAGACATCCATTTCTTGATCTGATGATGTAGAAAAACTGATCGCTCTATTTCCTCAGAAGGCACAGTACAATATATTGAAAGTTGTTAGGAAGTGACAGACTGTTTTTATAGTCAAAAGCTATTGGTGAATTGATATATTTTACAAATTAAATATGGAAGCTTTTAAAAAATATTCTATCTCAATGATTTATTTTCTAAATTTATATAAGGTTTGGGGTAACTTGGAATTCCTATACAGTATTCTCTTCAATTAAGTATAGAGCCATTACCACAGTTATCTCATGTCTATGATAGCTCTTTTACAGCAGATGGCAGTACTTGCAATATTATATTTTATTTTAAAAACTATTAGTATTCAAATAATTGAATTCAATAGATTTAAATATTTTAGCATTTGTTACCTGATATATTTATGAATTTAACATTATTAATACAATAATAATAACAGATAATACATCTTACTGAAATATTTAAGAAATATTTAAAGAAAAAAAAATGCTTATGTATTTAGTGCCTCAACAGACCTACCACTTGTTATGCAAAATGTCATGCTAAAACTAGCATTATGAATGGCATTATAAAATTATAGCTCTATAAGTATTTTAAATAAGATAATAATAATCAATAAATAATTAACATAATAGAACAAAACCTTGAAAATTTAATTTGGAATAATTCCACACAAATAAATTTCCATATGAATTAAATTTATCATGTTAAGAAACCACATTTTTTTCATATTTTGTTCACTTTAAAATAAGACGGTCTGTATACGTATACATCACCTCTAACTAGAATGCCCTATAGGACACTCATTCCAATTAGATAAAATGCAATACCAATAATTAGATGGTTGCAGTTAACAATTTAACTTGGGGCTTTTTAGTAATATATCAAATATCCAAACAAGAGCCATGATTAAACACACCTAAACTCCAAAGATACATCCTACTATTTAAATATTCCTAAATTTTACTAACCTGTAGATTAAAACAAGTCAGTTAGTTTTCCTTTTCAATCTAAGACCACTGTAATATCCCCCAGCGTTTCTACTGGTTTCTACAGCATCTCTCAGCATCAACATCTGACGCCCACAAGCCAATCTGATCATGGCAGTGTTACATGTACTTCTCCTTTTTGTAGCTTCTCATTTTTATCGCCTTCTCTGTTACTTTGAGGTAACCTTGTCATAATCAGGGGGGTGTTCTTCTCATGTTGAGTGTGCCTGTGCTATCTGAGCTCTAGAGGAGCTCTGTATTGTTTTTAGAAATGAGTACCTTTCTCTTCTGGCCCACACTTTGTCATATTTTAACAAACAAGCAAAAACAACAGTAAGACTTGTAAACTTTCCACCCAAAACTTTATCTGATGGAAATTTCCTTAAAGACAGCATCTTCTGATTTTGCCCATAATTCCTCCATGCGCATAAGCACAAATTTAGCACCCCCCAAAGTAAACTTAAAGGACTCATCAGGTTGAAAGTATTCAGTGCATCATAAGGAGTTTTCATTTTTATCACATCTTCTTTCCAGTCTTGGTATATATATTTATTTCATTCTGACATAGGCATATATTTTTGTCTACCAAAGACAAAACCTAAAGAGATCTTCAAGAGACATACTTCAATATACATAATTAGAAAACTTGAAATTCCCTTTATGTAAAACTGTAACTACAAGGGATTGAAGTAGTGGAATAAACTTCACCAAGTACGCATGCTCTTCATTCTCCATACTAACTTCTGATCTACACGTATTACAATGGCTATGATGGGAATGTTCCAATTAGACAAGACCAATCATTGAAGAAGTGCACTCGCAAGCAAGGCTCCTCAAATCAAACTGAATGGGATATTTATTTCCATTGACATTCAGAAAAGGCTTCCAAAAGACTTCAAATTTCCAAAACAGCTTAACTGAAAGATTCATCGTAAAAGATTAGTGCAAAATTAAAGACACAAGAGATACCAAAAATAAGAGACTATAACACTAACATGATTCCCACTACTCCCCTCTATCCTTCCATATTCTGTCTACAAATCTTCTACCTGAACGGCCTTTCCTCACTGAAGAAATCATACGCTGGAGACAGAAGTCTTACAACAGCAGCAGCTGCAAACCTGGACACCAAACCCTGTGCCTCCCCTACTTCACCCTCGCAGGGCTCCACCACCAAAACACTGGCAGAAAAATAGTGTCTTATTTTCAGTCAACTAGGACATTGGGAGAAAAAAAAAGACTGTCCTTGAAACTTTTGTCAAATACCAACTCGAACGTTCCCAATGTATCCTTGTACCCCATATGAACATCTCCCAGGGTTAACAGAACTCAAAGGGATTCTCTGCTACCAGTATTTCCTTTAAATAATTAAGGAGAAGCTAAAATTAACACTGATGAAAAACCATGCCAAATTCTCTTAGTTAATGAGGCTACCTTCCTTACTTTAAACCCATCTTATTTTGGAGATCTTAAGATGGGATCTTAAGAAAACCAGAAGATGTCAGCAAAGAGTGAGAATTTTTACCAAAGTCAGCTCTCTTGAATCTCTGTAGTGTCCAGTTGAGGGACGAAGATAAAATTTCACATTGCCTGGTATTGGTTATTGATTCTTCTCTCTTCCAGGGATAAATATTCCATTCTAGGGAAGGCTAAAAAGATTTCTTGTTTGTTTCATTTTGTGTCCTGAGAAGGTGGCTTGGCTTTCTGCTAACCTGGGACACTCAGACTGTCAGTTCTTACAAATGCAGGCACCTCAACCTTCCGGCTGGGGATCCAAAGACATGCCAAGGAAAGAAATGTGGGTTTGGCACTAACTGTAATCAGGTATGGCCTGACAGGAATGTGAATTTGCTTTATTTGCAGTGTGGGTCCCATGGACTCCTGTCAGTTCTCAGGTTTAAGTCTTTTTGGCTCTTTGGAAGTGGCTGTACATCTTGGAAGGGTAGTATCTGTTGCATCCTCTCTAAGGACATCTCTCTCACTTATTGGGTCATTCAATACTTCCAGGAATATTTGTTGGCTGTTCCAGCTAAAGCTGGCCAAATTAGGAGCTGATACAAAAAGCTGATTTTTTTTTTAGGCCTCTTCTCTAAGAAAAAAATGAAACTATTAACCCAGAGGGAAACATTCCAATGGCAAGCAACTCTTAATCTAGAATGTAGGTATTATCTGATTTCTATCTTAGTTGAAGGACTTCTCTCTGATGTAAAGAAGCAAATTGAAGAAAATGCAATTCAGGTTGTAACCCAATTCTTTGAGGAGTTAAAAACATCTGTCCTACAAATTGCAGACAACTTAACTTGTATAACTTGTCTGAAAAACTGAGACTGGAAGAACAGAAAAAAACCTGCCTATTTTTTTCTCAATCCTAAAACCTCCCCTTGAATGTACTGTAAAAATTCTGTGCTCCAGAAACAAAGATCCTTCTTAGAGGAACTTTCATTCTTTCTTTGTGTCTCTGAGATGCAAGTCTTCTCTAGGAACTAAGAGATATTTCTTCAAAGAACAAACTTCAGAAGAAAAAAATCCAGACAGAAATCTATTCAGAAACTAAGCAAATGAAAAATCTTTGAAGTCTTCTCCATAAATATTAGAAAAAAAGTTTATATCATCTGAACAGGTAACCATTATTTATTCTACCTGACAGAAACTCAATTTAAATACAACTGTTCTTTTGTAACCTGGTGACTTTTGCATTATTGGTTTTTTTCCATGGCTAAAATATTAAAAGGAAAGCTGTAAGACCTCTGTTCGTGTCTGTGTGTTTACATATGTCTACATTCCTGTGTTATAGATGCATATTTCTCTACCTTCAGTTAGTATTACCAAAATGAATTTATAAAGAGCACCACTTCATTGGCTTAAAGAATATTAAGCATTGATTTAAATATATAATCAAAGTGTCCCTCTAAATGCTCTGCTTGATCAGAAGTATAGTATATCCAGGGTGCCAATCCCCAAACACCAAGCCAAATCTAGGCTTTCTCACTGCAAACAAGACTGACTGTGTACCCTCAGCCAATCAGGTATTTTCTATTTTCCCTTTCTTTGTCTTTATTCTTTGTTCTACAAAAATTTCCTGCCTTATGCTGAATTTTGCAGTTTCCCAAAAGAAGACTGTTCACATCAGGAAGTGTTAAATAAAATTGTATCACCTAAGTTTCTTTCTTTATTTATAACAGAGATAAAAGCTCAATCTTACAGATTTTCTCTACCTCTTCCTTTCCAAGAGGGCATCTATCTGTATAGGAAAAGGGTTATGCAATCTGTGCCAATGGGGAGAGTACGACTTAAATATATGATTAATCCACCGGATTCCCTTTGATTCTTGTCATGGATTATCTCACCTATTCCATTTCTACATTGACTTTTAATGACATAGTTGGTTCTATTTAGCTTTTTAGAAGGCATCATGCAGGAATTTACTGTCACAGTCATGTGATTTTAATAGAAATATAAACTTTTCCTATAGCCCCCAACAGAGATGGAAGTAAAAGACCCTGGCCTTTGAATTTCCATTTAAATTTTCTAATACATCCCTCCATGCTCAGAAGAAGGTCATGACAGATTTGACTAGGACATGTCCTTCCCTATATTCTCTCTTTTTTTTTTTTTTGGTTTTGTTTTGTTTTTTTCATTTATTTTTATTAGTTGGAGGCTAATTACTTTACAATATTGTAGTGGTTTTTGCCATACATTGACGTGAATCAGCCATGGATTTACATGTATTCCCCATCCTGATTCCCCTTCCCGCCTCCCTCCCCACCCGATCCCTCTGCGTCTTCCCAGTGCACCAGCCCTATATTCTCTTTTTTACTTGTCAGATATTATTTTTGTTTTAAGTCTTCTTTTTCCCCACTCTGTATCTCCTATACATTCTGTCATACTTATTTCTGCTGTAGAATTTCTTATATACCTTCTGGAGCTAAAATGACATAATAAATAACACAGACAAGTATTTACTTGACAACAGAGTGCACATCAAATCAAACTGATATTTAATTGGAGCTCAGGTGTAAAAATTGAGTTAAGGTTCTTAGCTGATATCACATTATCATTTAATTTTAATATTGTAACACACTGTTAAAATGTGACTTGCTCCAAATCACTTTTGACTGAGGTATCAGAACACCATGATAAGTAAATATGGCAAGGATCCCATTCCCAAAACAAGGTGGTACTTATCATACATAAGACAAACAATAAAGGTGCAGAAATCTGTTTTCAGACCACAGTCATCATAAGCCTTCAGGTATAAGCGTACATTCTGAAGGGAGAGATAACTTCTTTGGAAAATGTTGTAATTCTGTGACATTTTCTTAATTTCCATGGAAAACAATTTCTTAATTCCACAGAAAACAATTTACTTTTTTCTAATTTGTGCTGAGAAGGGGCTCAAGGAGACCACTCATAACACGTGCCCCCTGATTTTGAAGTGATGGACATGGACATGGGCCAAGCACAAACCTAGATGCAAGTTGAAGACTATAAAAAACAGATCTCTAATGACAGAGTAAGAGAAGATAACTACATGAACAATGATTAGAATGTCCACAGTCTTTCAAGGACATCTCTCCAAGAGTTGCCATGAACCAAATGTTTTGCTAAGAGGGAACAAGGAGGTCTGTAGCCATTTTAAAAGTTCTTTGCCCTTAAAAACTTCTTGGAAGCATAAGACCAGAAGAGACCTCAGAAAGAAACTGCAAGAGGAAGAAACAAAAGTATGAAGCTGGAGAAACACAATTTTCCATATCACAGAGAGTGTAGTAGAGCAGGAACATAAAATATGTCACAATTTGCACCTCAAGTTACAGGGTCAGCTTTAAGCATCTGAAAATGCCAGAGGAATAACAGATCACTTAACATCAATGAAGTTCTGCCTTTCCTACCAGTGAAAGTGAAAATGAAAATGCTAGTTGCTCAATTGTGTCCAACTCTTTGCGACCCTATGGACTGTAGCCCACCAGGCTCTTCTGTCCATGGGATTCTCCAGGCAAGAATCCTGGAGTGGGTTCCTCTTTCCTTCTCCAGGAGATCTTCGCAATCCAGGGATTGAACCCAGGTTTCCTGCATCATAGGCAGATTCTTTACCATCTGAGCCACCAGGGAAGTGACCTGTCTCTACTAGGCCGATCCCAACTGGCATGCATCCAAAAACAACATGGTCTCCGTGTGTGAATGGGGTGGTGCACAGACACACACAGAGACGCTGTTGTTTCTGGATGCATGCCAATGGTGGCCGAGTAAGTGGGGTTCTATAGAGGTATAAAGAAGCTCAACATCCTTTTTTCCAATTTGGGTTCCTAAACGTGAAGCAGTCCCAACTAAATAAGAATAAATAACTTTAAATAAAATTTAAGCTATTTAGTGACTCATCTAGAGAGAGAAGAGGTTTTATACACAGACAGAAGAGTGCCAGGAACCATAAAACCACCACCAGTAATCTTGTGTGGCCAGTGCACAGGTCAACTTTTCTGGTATTGGAGGTACTGTCTACTCCCTGGGAGAAACAAGACGGGGAGTGCAGAGGGATGGATGACAGCTGGCCAGTCAATCTGTACTTTCAACAGCTTACCTGTTATCTGATGTCCACCCAGACCTAACACCCTCAGCTAAGGCTGCCAATTTCTGCATCTTGGGGAAATGAGCAGGCAAAACTCTTAAGTGAAAATGGAAATAAAGCAAGAACAAAATTTCAAAGCTTTCACTCAAATTAGTCTGCTATGCCCAAAATTTTCCATCCTAAGATGTCTTCTCCTGGACACAAATTGGGGAAACCCATGTTACCTTAGGCATTACTCAGGGTTTTGGGGGTTACAAGATCCACACTTACACACCATGTGCATAGTTTCTCCAGAGTCAACTTGGGAGTAGACAGCCTTCTCTATGTATTTCTATTGCTAAAATTCCTTTCATGTACCTCTAATTTTAAAACTTTACCATAAAGGAAAACACTAACCTGAGGGGTGGAAGGTCCTCAGGATCTTAAATCTCTTCTTGGATTGTGCAACACAGGCTAACCTTAAAAAAATTAGAAAAAGAAAAAGCCTACCATGCAGGTTTTGTAGCCTGATTCATTATGTGTTTTCAAGTACTTCAGCTCTAGAAGAAAACTGAAAAGAGATCTTCAGTTACATACACACCTGGCCATGGTGTTGTGAGGATATGGAATATACAAAAGCAGCTAATCTTCACTGGGTATAGATCACAAGCTTAGTTTCCTTCCAAATGTTTAGCAATGACAACTGCAATTATAAGACTCTCATATTTCATTTTTTTTTTTCACAAAAAGCACCCCATTATCACAAATACATACACACAATCAAGCCATATTATGACTCATTTTCTCATAAATGCCAGCACAAAAATCAATTCTATGTGGAGTATTAAATTCTCAAACCAAACTATGTCCCCAAATTACAAACCAACCATTTTTTAAATTTCTATTTTCTATAAATCATCTCCTAAAAGTACATGAGAACTTCATTATATCTTAAAAATCACAAGAAAGAGTGCAGACATGACTATTTACTTTAGGCTTACATCACCCTTCCACAGTTATAAATATAGTTACATAGATGGATGTGAGTCTTAAGGACTATGACTCCCTCCACATCATATCCAGAGAAAAGTATCACTAGTTGATTGATTTCATGTTCTATGTTATTTGGTATTTATTTAGATTATTGTATACGCCCTTCTTCAAAGGTTAAGCAATGAGTTGAGAAAAGAGGGGTAAAGCAGCAAAGATTTATGGTCCTAACGTTTTACCTTTTATATTTCTTATCATCCTTCATGGCAGACACAGTTTTCCATAGTTTATTTTTTTTTTCCTGGTCTCAGAGGGAATTTAATCATACAGTTTCCCAACTTGAGGTAAAATAGGAGCATGGCATGTTTCATCAGAAAAAAAAAAGTAACAACTGTTCTGTGACTATTAATCAAAGAGAATACAAGATAGTACCACTGTTATTTAAAAACTAAAGCTCCAATACTTTGGCCACCTGAAGCAAGGAGCCACCTCACTGGCAAAGAACCAGTTGTTGGGAAAGATTGAACACAAAAGAAGAGGGCAGCAGAGGATGAGATGGTTAGATAGCATCTTTAAGTCAATGGCCATGAATTTGAGCAAACTCTGGGAGATAGTGAAGGACAGGGAAGCCTGGTGTGCTGCAGTCCATGGGGTTGCAACAAGTCGGACATGACTTAGCGACTGAAGAACAACAACTTTCAAAAATCAATCAGTCAGGTGCAATAAGCAAAATGTACTAGTGACTGCTGTCGTTGTAAGCCACTCAGTGGTGGCCGACTCTGCGACCCCATGGCCTGTAGCCCACCAGGCTCCTGTATGCATGGGATTCTCCAGGCAAGGATACTGGAGTGGGTTGTCGTTTTCTTCTCTAACTAGTGACATATAGTTTCTACCAAATATCTAGTTCATCCAGACCTCCAATGTAATGTAGTGAAAATGATATATACCACTTCTGGGTCTGCCTTATAGTGCTCTGGCAAATTTTCCCATTCTCTCTCTTTTTCCCTATTTCCATAACTAGAAGTGAGGGACTTGAAGGCTTTAAAATTTGTAACCACCACAGTGTACAGAGGTAGGACCTTTTAATCACTGTGAAGAGGACAGATTCCTGGCTAGAAATAACTGCACTGGAGTGCATGCAAGCAAGACATTTATTTTTATTATAGGAAATTAAGATAAACTGGACTATAAAAATTAACTAGAAATTCATATGGGGTTTAAAATAAGCTGTAATGGGAATATTTAAACAAACAGGGAGACTGGAATGCAGACTGTAGTCAGAGAGATTAGTTGTGTGCTGGAATTGGCTAGACTGTGTGATTCTGTGCTTCTTTTCATAACTCTACACCCAATAATTTCAAAATATTATCTTTTAATTAGATGGTCTGGGAATATTTATGCCAGACAATTTGGCAAACAGCATGTACCAAGTTTTTTCTCATTATTTTTGTTGTTGTTGGTTTTTTGTTTTCGTTTTTGTTTTTTTTTTTTTTTTTTTTTTTTTTTTTTTTTTTTTTTTTTTTTTTTTTTTTTTTTTTTTGGATTTGTATGGTTATTTCCCAGGATGCTGAATGTTAAACTATCAAATCACTAAAGAGTGTTTCATACTTAATTAAATTCATGTATTAAAGATGAGGCATTTGATGACTGTGACAAGGAACAGTATGTGACTGAGGAAGTGAATAGCTGAAGAAGAAATTAGAAAAATTTATTAGAGGTCTGCATGGTAGAATGATAGCTATACCATCACAATGAAGATTTAAGTGGAAAAGAAAATGGGGAGGCAGTTATTTCTTTCAAAGGAAGACATGATGAATCCCTGGCAGATAGTTAGATTGCTGGAAGGAGCTAAGGAAGAGTGGGTAAAGATTTTGACCCTTGGGCTCAAAGGAACAAAAACTGTTACAAAGAGGTCAAGGATTACATGACCAGATGTAAAATGGGAGCAAACAGGTATAGTTTAGCTTTCACTATGTTAAACCATTATATATTTCTCTACATATATTTCTATAAATAACATATTAATTTCATTATGAAATACATTTCATCAGATTACAAATACTTTTATGTATTTTTCCCCTACCTAGATTAATCTGGATTAATTTAATTGCTATATATCTCTGTCCTTTGATAAAAGTACTTAGATTTTCTACTTATTTAATCTTCAAATTTCTGGGTTTTTTGATTTGTCATAAACATAGAGAGTATTAAATGTTATCCATTCAAATACCTACCACAAACATAATTTTAGGAAATAGCTTATAAAACACTTAACAGAAAATAAAAAAAACATTATATTCCTTTTAATATCTATATTTTCAGAAAGAAAAATGCTTGTAATCATGTAATATATTTATACGATCTATGGTTTTTTGTTTGTGATTTTTATTCTTTATTATTAGGAAATTTTATTTAAATTGTATTTAGAGTCTGTCAATTTATTTATGTAGCTACTTAAAAATTATATGTTTAGTTACAGCAATTTCTTATCCTGTAAATCTTTGAAATTGGAAATTTTCCCCTAAATTTTAATTTTATAATGGAAGAAAATCAGTATTCCAATTCAAATTAGTATGGATGCAAACATTTATCATTTGGGATAACAGAAAAAGTTTGCATTCTTCTTTTTTTTGTAATACTTGCTAGATAGAATGAATACCTAAAACAATTTTATGATAGACATATAAACTTTCAGGAGAGCAAATTAATGATATAAATTATTAGTATTATCAGTTTAATGTCTAAGAGTTAGGAGTGGAATTTTTAATATAACAATCACAATTTCAACACAGAATAAAAGAAAGCTTATGAAAATTTTAATGTATTCTGATGTTTTAAGTGTATGCTGCTGCTGCTGCTAAGTCACTTCAGTCGTGTCCGATTCTGTGCAACCCATAGACGGCAGCCCACCGGGCTCCACCATCCCTGGGGTTCTCCAGGCAAGAACACTGGAGTGGGTTGCCATTTCCTTCTCCAATACATGAAAGTGAAAAGTGAAAGTGAAGTCGCTCGGTCGTGTCCGACTCTTTGAGACCCCATGGACTGCAGCCTACCAGGCTCCTCTGTTCATGGGGTTTTCCAGGCAAGAGTACTGGAGTGGGTTGCCATTGCCTTCTCCGTTTAAGTGTATAAAGACAGTCATACATCTAAGTAAACATATGCTTAAACAATTTTCATTAGTGTTTTCTAACAGCAGAGGGAGATATTGAACTACAAATTTAATGTTTTTCAATACACATCTTTTGCAGAATGATTTGTAGGCAATTAGACTCCTATTTTGAACTTAATTTTCCTGAGAAAATACAGTCTTTATTTTATTAATACGCCTTTTCCCCAGAATCTGTTTCAAAACCAACAAAGTCCTTTAGAAAACCTGAATATCCATTATGCCAATAGGAATATCACTGATGTTTTACTTAAGTAACTCACAGTAAAACATTAAATAATACCCATCTTAAGCATGTTATATGTTATCAGAACTGCTTGGTGCAGTAGAGAATGGCTTTTTTACCCTGAGCCAGACTGGAATGGCTGTCTCTGTTATTTACTAGCTGTGAGACCCTCAGCACGTTATTTTTCTTTCTTAATATCATTTTCATTATCTTTAGAATGAGAATAAAAACATTTTCATTTATAGTGCTGCTGTGACAATTTTTTAAAATTTAAATACAGTAAGTGCCCAGTAGTAATCTCCCATTAAAAACTGTCAATATATATTTATTAAATTATTATCATTACTATTTTTAGAATTTGAGAAATATTTATTGAAGTAATGAATACATGAAAAACATGCAATTATGCAATCATCATATGAAACTAGATTACCTAAAACATTTCTGAAACTCTGCATCTATACTGTATAATAATTTGTATATGATAAACACAAATGTGTCTGATATGACTTGAATACTAAGCATGCAATTTACATGTTTGTGTCCTGTACAGTATAGTCATTCTAGTATAACATTTCTCTGTGTTTGGGGTTTTATTATAATAGCTAATTATTCATTTAAAGATTTCAGTAAGTGTGATCAAAATGAAACTATAATTTTAACTAATATATTGGCAAGTTATGTTGTATTAGCCTAGTCACTGTTAGGAAACAAAAGTCATGCTGCTGCTGCTGCTGCTGCTAAGTCACTTCAGTCGTGTCTGACTCTGTGCGACCCCGTAGACGGCAGCCCACCAGGCTCCGCTGTCCCTGGGATTCTCCAGGCAAGAACACTGGAGTGGGTTACCATTTCCTTCTCCAATGCATGAAAGTGAAAAGTGAAAGTTAAGAAGCTCAGTTGTGTCCAACTCTTAGCAACCCCATGGACTGTAGCCTACCAGGCTCCTCCATCCATGGGATTTTCCAGGCAAGAGTACTGGAGTGGGGTGCCATTGCCTTCTCCGACAAAAATCATAATAGACCTAAAACACACACACACATATTAACTAGCAAAATGCTCTTTTTTCCAAAACTCATGTTCCTTTATGCCAATAAGTAGGTATATAATAGCAGACTTCAAGAACTACCAGGTGTGTGACCTGATCGTCTACGGAAATATCCAGTGCATAAGAAGAAAATAAAATATTTTGGGAGGACTTCTAAAGTATGAGAGAATTATTTTTATAATAGGCTTTTTGGGCTTAGGAGTCTAAAGTATAATCCAATACGTTAAAATTCATATAATAAGGCATTACTCTGATATAAAGTCTTTTATTTTGTCTTCATGAAAGTTAACTGGAAATAGTTAACTGTTCAGTTCAGTCGCAAAGTTGTGTCCGACTCTTTGCAACGCCAAGAACTGCAGCACACCAGGCTTCCTTATCCATCACCAACTCTTGAAGCTTGCTCAAACTCATGTCCATCAAGTTGGTGATGATATACAACCATCTCTTTTCAACCCATGGACTGCAGCATGCCAGGCTTCCTTGTCCCTCACCATCTCCCCACGCTTGCTCAGACTCATGTCCATTGAGTCAGTGATGCCATCCAACCATCCCATCCTCTGTCGTTCCGTTCTCCTCCTACCTTCAATTTTTCCCAGCATCAAGGTCTTTTCAAATGCGTCAGTTCTTCACATAAGGTGGCCCAAGTATTGGAGCTTCAGCTTTAGCATCAGTCCTTCCAATGAATATTTAGGACTAATTTCCTTTAGGATTGACTGGTTTGAGCTACTTACTGTCCAAGGGACTCTCAAGAGTCTTCTCCAACACTGCCATTCGAAAGCATCAATTCTTTGGCACTCAGTTTCTTTATGGTCCACCTCTTGCATCCATACATGACTGTTGTTATAGTGGTATTTTAAGCGTATTTTCAACTCTTCATTAAAGCATATATTAGAGGAAAAAAATACCATCCCAATCACATACATTTCCTAAAAAGGATATTAAGAAATGAATGGTGGAGAATGAGATAATACTGGTACCACAAAGCTGTATCTTGGAGCAAAGTTACTTTAATGACCTCAAATGGAAGTATAAGATCGAATTTAATTATAATAAAATTAGTGGCTGCAGTTTTCCTTTGGGTTTATATCATTCTCAGGACGTCCCTGTAGCTCAGATGGTTAAGAATCTGCCTGCAATACAGGAGACTAGGGTTGGATCCCTGGGCTGGGAAGATCCTCTGGAGAAAGGAATGATAATCCACCCCAGTATTCTTGCTTGGAGAATCCCATGGACAGAGAAGCCTGGTGGGCTACAGTCCGTGGGGTTGCAAAGAGTTGGAGATGACTGAACGACTAATACGCACACACTATATCATTCTCATTGGAAAGATTGCTGTAGTTCTCATTTAGATGCAACATTATATAGAATGATTAAAACTTGACTCTTGTTAAGTACTTCATTTTCTGAACTGTTTTATTATGTTATTATACTTTACAAAGGATTTTTCTAATAAGCTCCCATTACAGAAGAATGTTTTCTCTACTAGCAGAACCAACAACTGTAATTTCTATTCATTAAATTCAAATGACAGAGTAAACAAGAATCAAATATTCCTCTAAATCCTGGATTCAAAATCAGTCTTAAGGGAGAAAAAGGACTTTGACAGGCAAGATGAGCAAAAGGAAGCAATACATATTTCAGTCAGAAGGAACAGCTTAAGTAAATAGTAAAGAGAAGAAATGAGGGAATCAACTCGCTAAGTATGATCTACTGCTAGATATACATGGAGGCATGTAAGAAGTGTGTAAGAATTTAGAAGTCAAATTATGTAGAATTTCTAATGTCAGGTTGAGTCCTTAGATTAATAAAATGGTAGAAATTACCTGGTGGCACAGACGGTAAACAATCTACCTGCAATGCAGGAGACCTGGGTTCAATCCCTGGGTCAAGAAGATCTCCTGGAGAAGGAAATGGCCACAAACTCCAGTATTCTTGCATGGAAAATTCCACGGAGAGAGAAGCCTGGTGGGCTACAGTCCATGGGGTCACAAAGAGTTGGACATGACTGAGCAACTAACACACAGAAAATCTTAATGACCTACTCGTGAATTTATTTGCCAGCCATTGCTCGTGAGTCTGAAGATGATAAGGGCAGGTCATTCCCTCTAGCCACTGACACTGTTCAAGGGTACTCTAGTCAGTTTATAACCCATATGCTTCTACTGCATGGTTTCAAGGAAGAAAAAGTAAAAAATGTAACTTTTACCAGTGATAGATCAATGTGATATATTTTAATAAAATAAGAATTAAAATTATGCTTTGAATGTTATTGAACATATATTAAAATTCATAAAACATTTTAATTATTTTTTGCCAGAAGCCTATTGGAAAATATAAATCTATTTTTATTTCTATGTGGGTACAAGTTTCCAACTGACACTCTAATTTTCCAACTAATAATCAATTATGTTAGATTAAAGTCACAAGGACATGTTGTGAATTCACTTGTACTGAAAGCATTTACTTAAAATAGTGTATACTCTTTTTAAGTCTTACTTTTTGTAGTGGTCTAACAGATTTCTTTTATATTTTTATATCTGAGGGAACTATAAAATATTTCAAATTCTGTTAGTACACAAGCAGGAAATGTTAAAAGAAAAATTTCTAAACAGCTTAGAAGTTAGTCACTGACTGACAGAAACAAATAAAAGACTCAAATAGTAAGCGTAAGTGTTTGGTAAAAGCTATAGGACAGAGGAGAAGGAGAAATTAATATTTTTTGAGGTGCTAAAGAGGTATTCCCTAACTAAGGTCTTCACGTATGTAACTCTTAGGTATTGGAGGAGTATTTTTAATAGGTGAGAAAAGAGAAGATTGAAGGAAACAGAGTTAAGTGCCAAAAAGTCTATTTCTAAGCTATCAGAAAAGTCAAAGCTAACAACAACAACAACAAAAATCAATTATTTCATTGAAAATTTGTGAGCTGCAGGGAAACAGGCTTAGTAAATAAAAATTGTAGTGATGTGTAGCATCTATTAGTGGAAAGAAAAATTAGAACTAGAAAAATTATCCTAAGTGTATGCAAGAAGAAATATTAAGACTGCTGAATAAACAGTGTGGATAAAATACCAAACCAATGTGAGAAAGAATAAACATTTAGGGAGAAACAGCAGAATTTCAAAATAAATTGAATGCTGCAGTGGTAAAAATAGAGAGCTAGTAAAGTAATGCTCAAAATTCTCCAAGCCAGGCTTCAGCAACACATGAACCATGAACTTCCAGATGTTCAAGCTGGTTTCAGAAAAAGCAGAGGAACCAGAGATCAAATTGCCAACATCCACTGGATCATCGAAAAAGCAAGAGAGCTCCAGAAAAACATCAATTTCTGCTTTATTGACTATGCCAAAGTCTTTGACTGTGTGGATCACAATAAACTGAAAAATTCTGAAAGAGATGGGAATACCAGACCACCTGACCTGCCTCTTGAGAAACGTATATGCAGGTCAGGAAGCAACAGTTAGAACTGGACATGGAACAACAGACTGGTTCCAAACAGGAAAAGGAGTACGTCAAGGCTGTATATTGTCACCCTGCTTATTTAACTTATATGCAGAGTACATCATGTGAAACGCTGGGCTGGAGGAAGCACAAGCTGGAATTAAGATTTCTGGGAGAAATATCAATAACCTCAGATATGCAGATAACACCACCCCTGTGGCAGAAAATGAAGAGGAACTAAAAAGCCTCTTGATGAAAGCGAAGGAAGAGAGTGAAAAAGTTGGCTTAAAGCTCAACATTCAGAAAAATAAGTTCATGGCATCTGGTCCCATCACTTCATGGGAAATAGATGGGGAAACAGTGTCAGACTTTATTTTTCTGGCCTCGAAAATCACTGCAGATGGTGATTGCAGCCATGAAATTAAAAGATGCTTACCCCTTGGACGGAAAGTTATGACCAACCTGGATAGCATATTAAAAAGCAGAGATGTTACTTTGCCAACAAAGGTCTGTCTAGTCAAGGCTATGGTTTTTCCAGTAGTCATGTATGAATGTGAGAGTTGGATGGTGAGGAAAGCTGAGTGCCGAAAAATTGATGCTTTTGAACTGTGGTGTTGGAGAAGACTCTTGAGAGTCCCTTGGACTGCCAAGAAGATCCAACCAGTCAATCCTAAATGAGATCAGTCCTGGGTGCTCATTGGAAGGACTGATGTTGAAGCTGAAACTCCAATACTTTGGCCACCTCATGCGAAGAGTTGACTCACTGGAAAAGACCCTAATGCTGGGAAGGATTGGGGGCAGGAGGAGAAGGGGATGACAGAGGATGAGCTGGCTGGATGGCATCACTGACTCAATGAACATGGTTTGGGTAGACTCTGGGATTTGGTGATGGACAGGGAGGGAGGGAGGGCTGGCGTGCTGCGATTCATGTGGTCGCAAAGAGTCGGACATGACTGAGTTACTGAATTGAACTGAAGGATTGACACTGAGGTCACTGGGAATATAAACTGATATCAGTGATAACATCAGAACACAAGATAATGAGCAGCCCTTGGAAGATGGTGAATTACTTCCTGAAAATATGCTTCACTATATATTAGGGTGCATATTTTAATTACAAAGGAAAAGGCAATATTTCAATTTTACACTTTTTTCATATCTTCTATATATTAAAACTTATAGCAAAAGGAAGATGTGTTTTCAAATATATTTACTAGAAATGTATTAGGTATCTGTAATCTTTCTAGTTAAGAGAATTCAGATCAATTTAAAACACTAAGCATTTGCATTCAGTGTATTGTTAAAATTACTATCACCTTATAATGCTATCTTTATATATATAAAGATAAGAAAGTCTATATGTATTTAAATAAATACAAATAAACTCTGTTCTACTTTGCTCATACAATATTAAGTTTAAACAAACAACTAGAATCTTTGCTTAATATTTATATAATAACTATCTGGATATAATATTTAAAGATTTTTAAAATAGGCATGATAATATAAGGGCTTCCCAGGTGGCGCTAGTGTTAAAGAACTTGTCTGCAGTGCACAAAACGTGCATTTGATCCCTGGGTTAGGAAGATCCCCTGGAGGAGAGCATGGCAACCCACTGTAAGATTCTTGCCTGGAGAATCCCATGGACAGAGGAGCCAGGGGTGCAGGAGGGGGGTGGGGTTACAGTCCATGGGGCTGCAAAGAGTTACACACAACTGAAGTGATTTAGCACAGCACATGACAATATACATTAATATATAATCCCTAAATAATAATAATATATAACGCAATATACATCATACGTAAGTAATATACCTCTCTATATATTCCAGTCTACATGATCCTGCCTACTAAGTGATATAAACTACCATGTACAATGGTAATTGTTTAATTTTACATGGCTTAATACGTAAACTAATACATAAGTAAATTAAATATATCCCTCTCTCTCTAATTCATTAAAAAAAAACTAAAATCTACAAGTTATCCGAAGTTTTATTAAGTGTATTGGTCAAGATTCAACCAGAAACTCTAGTTAGGAGTATAGAGATCAATGAATTTGTCAAAAGGAGTGATCTTACACAATCGTGGCAGCTAGTCAAGTAGTCACCGTTATCACTGATGCTGTCTCTGCATCCAATGCTGCAGCTTAAAGTCCACAAAGCAGGCAGTCAGAAATGGAAGATCACAGGCTGGAAATCCAGACAACTGCAGCTGGAACCCCACCATAACAAATTAAGAGTTTAATATTTTAGGACTTAAACAAAGAACAGAATAGCCCAATTAATCCTCAGGACAATGAAAAGCAGTATTCAATAATAGCACTTCCCTGGTGGCCCAGTGGTTAAGAATCTGACTTGCAATACAGGAGACACTGGTTCAATCCCTGGTCTGAAAGATCCCACAGCCTACAGGGCACCTAAGCCCAGGTGCCACTACTACTGAGGCTCACGCATCCTACAGCCTGTGCTCTGTGACGAGAAGCCACTGCAATGAGAAGCCCACACACCGTAACGAGAGAAAGCCCACACAGAAACGAAGACCTAGAACACTCAAAACTTGTAAAAAAAAAAAAAAGAAAGAAACTGATAGCACCTCAGCGCTCTCTCATGCCCGATGGGCTTGTTCCCGCAAATCTCAATCCTACCCGTGTTTGTTATTTCGAGAATCCAGGGGTCTTGTGGATGTCCACTGACATCATTAGCAGAAGCTCACCCTTTCAATTACTAAGATACACCTGTATCTATTATAGGTTGGGGTGGGTGGGATGGAGGGAGACATGAATATTATAAAGGAAATACTATGTATCTACCTGGGGAACTTTAAGAAATATATGAGGTCCACTCTAAGTCAGGAAGAGTACAGAGGTCCTGCGATGTAGGACATGAAACATGAGTCTGATCCAAAGACCTTCTAATTGTGTACTTCACAAGAGGCTCTTCCCTCAGGCATAGCTAGAGTAAGAAGAGAATACTTGATATAAACCAATTTCCTTTTAATACCAGTCTCTATACCTAATCTTAGTTCTCTTTGACATAGAGCTAGAAGTACAGTTAGCATAATGTAATATGCTGTAGAATCTGCTATTTATACACACATCTCATCACTCTTACAGTTTTTCAGATACATCTAAATATGTATGAGCCATATACATGTATGAATGTGTTAGTCGCTCAGTTGTTTTCAACTCTTGGCAACTCCATGGACTGAAGCCTTCCAGGCTTCCCTGTCCGTGGGATTTTCCAGTCAAGAATACTGGAGTGGGTACTCATGCCTTTCTCCAGGGTATCTTCCTACCCAGGGATCGAACCCAGGTCTCCAAAATTGCAGACAGATTATTTACTATCTGAGCCACCAGGGAAACCTCCATATACATGTATACACATGAATAAATATAAATAACTCATCTTTGTGTTTCCCATTTATGCAATGATTTGCCCACAACTGTTAATAAAGTTTACACATTGAATGACATGCTTTAGAAAACAATTTTTTATTCAAAAGGACAAACAAAAGTGTTCTTTTCAAATTTGTTTCTCTTATGTAGATGACTAACACTTGATCTCATTATAAGTTACGTCCACTTATTAAAATATTTGTGTTAAGTTGCAATGTTATCTGTTGAAAAAATGAATTCTGAAGACATAAATGAACTTGGTATATTAAAAATCTAGATTTTGCCCTTACCAGTTCCGTAACATTGTACAAATAATATTCCTGCTCCAATTTTCTACTGTAATAGTAATTGTGGAATTGGTTTGTTCAAAGAGTAAAGGTGTTACTATAATTAGAGTGATAACATTAGTTACAGACATGGGGAGTGCTCAAAATTGTATAAAATGTTACTTGTTATTAATATTAAATAACTAAGGTTAAAAAAACTGCATGTTTAGAGAGTAAAATTTGAACAAGTTAGCATACTTGCCCATTTTTCAGTTGTTAAAATTTTTTTAAGGTACCCACTAGAGGGTGCTGAAAGAGAGAAAAAGCTTTAAACCAAGGGACGTGTTAGAAATGAGTCTCCTAATTCTTATCAATATTATACCAATATTCAAGATTACTTTTAGATTGAAAATCCTTATTTTCATCCCTCCCCTCATATCGAGGATTTCTACTAATTTCAATGATTTTAATGTTTTGCTGAAAGCATGTGTTTCTGTGTATAGGAAGAAAGAGCAGGTAAGTGCTATTTTGAATTTCTTCTGTTATTAAGCTAGATAAACTGTGTTTTTAACACTGCTTTAAGGCTTAAAAAATGTTTAAAGCTGTGAAATTTCTAAAATTTAATGCTCTTAAGTTTGAATATGTTACAGGTACAAATAAAACTACTTTTTAGAAATGCCTCTCTGACTATAATTAGCAAAAAAAAAAACTATAAAATATTTCAAGGAGTATTTGCTTTTCTATAGTCATGTGACTTCAAATTTAATACTATTTGATGCTAAAGGAACTGAAAGTCCTTCTCAGTTCAAATGAGTGTTTTGTGAAGATTAGATTTTATTTCCCCTAGAAATCTGGTATGATATATCTAAAATTAACTTGATTCTTCCCTCTGTCCTTCCCTTCTAAAAAAAAAAAAAAAAGGTTGTCTGTCAATTTAGACAAGTTATAACTTATTATGGGTTGTCTGATTCTTAGGTCTTCATTTTTATTAGAATCTCTTAAGTGCTAATATTTTTTGGTATTTATTACTTACTATGTATCAAATTATCCATGCCCTGTTTCAATACAGGAATACATAAAAATTTTAAGTAATACTTCACTTATTTTCCTGAACATAAAGTAAACATAGAAATGTTATATGGGATATGTATACTTTCAAAATATGTCATAAGAAAGCTGCACTTATTCCAGAAGATATACCAGATATATAAGAAAAAGTATATGGTAAAAGCATTGAAAGGATAATTTATAAAAAATTTATGTTTATTTTCATGTAGGTGTGTAGGTAAATGATCAATGCATTTTTTACATGTATATAGATTGATTCTGAAGGAATAGCTTTCCCTGGGTATTTGAGCAAATTATTTACAACTCAAAAGTTAATTCTCTTAAGTTCTGTAACACTTTGAAAAATATTACATAGCAAAATGCAAAATTTCATATTTTGTTTTGGAGTTATTCAGCATGATTTCCATTAACAAAATAAGCCAACGATATTCAGTGGAATCTGTCACTAATAATTCATTCACTTTCTTGGTTAATATTAATATTTCAGTCATGACATTAATAGTTCAGGGTCTTTTTATATTAACAGTACTGTTACTGAGTTAAAATGCAAAATAAAAAATGAATCATCTCTTGAACTATATACTTAGAGTTTTCAACAAACATGTATACCTTGTCAATTATTTTTTCTTTATAGAAC
Source organism: Cervus canadensis (assembly GCF_019320065.1). Lineage (NCBI taxonomy): Eukaryota > Metazoa > Chordata > Mammalia > Artiodactyla > Cervidae > Cervus > Cervus canadensis. Next base: position 27,050,981 of record NC_057394.1, read on the forward strand.
ATAGATCCAATTGCAACACAAAATTATTTCTCTCTCTCTCTATATATATATATATATATACATTATATTCAAGGTTATGATAGTCATAGCTTTATCTTACTGAAGTAAAATGAACTAAATGAGACTGACATATTTTATAAAAATGCTTGAATATCACAATTACAAGATTAAAAGTATTAAATTAAGTTTGCATCCTTCAGTGACATAGCAATATGTGTTAGTAAGAGACAGTGAGGTCCAAATGGTGACTGGCAATAGGAAGACACCCAGGAATTTAAAATTCCCTGTAGATACTCCACTAACCCTATCATGCATATTCAATTCAGCGATATTTACCTACCATTACTGTTAATCATTGAATCCAAAGTAGTCATACAGGTTGTGTTAAAATACCTGTAAGACAACCTTTGGGAGGATCCATGGGGATCAATCTTTATTTATTTATTTTTTTTCAATTTTTATTTTTAGCATTAGATTTCGTTATATGGACAAAAATTTTAAAATAAATCTGTATATGTTCCTGAGAACAAGGAGGTAAATGTCCTAAGACTCCAGGATAGTGAGAACATACAAAGAAATTATTTGACTTGAGTAACTGCTCATTCTAAGTGCAACTCTGATACTTGGGGAAAACTATGAAGCAGATACTAGTGTTCCCTCAATGAGTCTTTACCATCAATCTAATAACACAGTGTCTACCATTATCCCACTGGACCTCTTCAATATTCATCATGGAAACATCCATCAACAATTTTTAGCTGTTTTTTGTAAACTTTTTTTTTTTTTTAAAGTCTTCTTAGTCATCCATTTGAAGTAGGGAATTTTTTTGTTGTTGTTGTTATGAAGAGAAGACAACTTTTCAGTCCAAGCTTCCAGGAGAAAGTGTTTACTTTGTTTTTAGTTTTGCCAGGTTAAGCAATGGTATCAAAGAGTTCCTTTGTGCCAACAGATTTCAAATCAAAACAGGAAGTTTTATTGTAAAGCCTGTCTTAGAATAAGGCAATTTCATTATTAGTTTACACCTTTTCTCTCAGATCAAATTGAGCATGAAGGAAACAAGATTTAAATGGCAAATGAACCTTTTAATTAAAGGTTCAATGCAAAAGGCAAGTTTCTTAAACACTCCTTCATGTGTCAATTTATAAAGTATATCTATCATACTAATTTTTCTAAGATGTATAGACTTTTCACTGAAAAGACATCATTCTGCATGAATGTGTGCAAATGTCCTCAAATACCAAGATGTTACTGCTAAAACGTGAGAAAATCTATTCTCCCTCATACAAAGGTCATATTCCTTTTGCTAAATTGCATGTTATTGTCAGAAGTGAAAGTATCCATAATCATTATGTTCTGACTCTAACAGAACCAAAAAAGTAAGTAATTACAGTAAAGAGTTTGGGGCCTCTCTTCCAGTGAAATGTGAAAGAGAATCTTTTTTTTTTTTTTTTTGTGAAAGAGAATCTTAAGTTCAATAATTGGGAATCAAATTCAGAGTTTACTGTATAACATGGCATTGCATAAGATAGACAACATTCTTTTATCATTATTTTCTATGAATGAGATTTGTATATATAAGTAAAATTTTTTCAAGTAGACTTTACCTCATTATTATTTTAAATAAATCTTAATTTGAAATAAGAAAAATGTGTGTTTATAAAATTTATATAATTAGTGCACAAGATCTCTATATATCTATACATTTAGATATCATTTGCAAATATTTGTAATATCCAATCTCAACAGTATTATCATGAATTTGATTGTAATTCCCTGAGAATACAGAGCAGATAGAGCCCACAATAATATGTTTCTCAAGGATGTGTATTGCGTTTTTCTTTTACGATAATGATATAGGTACTTTAAAAATGTTTGCTTAGAATAATTTCTTTAAATTCTTTCCTCAAAGTTTACATTTTTTCTTAAAAGTATGAAATCACCAATACATATTCAAAGTCGATCTGTAGTATTATCATCCCGAAAGATTCGCCAAATTTTATACATTCTAACTTCAGAGTACAGAAATATGCCTCAGTCTACATCAGTGGCTTCCTAGGTAGCTCAGTGGTAAATAATCTGCCTGTCAATGGAGAAGCCTCAAGAGACGTGGGTTCCATCCCTGGGATGGGAAGATCCCCCGGAGGAGGAAATGGCAACCCACTCAAGTATTCTTGAAAGGATAAACCTGTAGACAGAGGAGCCTGGGGAAGGTTACAGTCCATGGGATCACAAAAAGTCAGACACCAATGAGCACACAGGTGCAGACTATACCACACCTGGTACAAAAGGCTTCTCTCTTCAAACCTTCCATTCTCTTAAGTTAAAATCTGACATACATCTTCACTTTACCACTTAAATGTGGCACTGAAAAAGGTGGGGAGATGTTTGGAGGTAGAACCAGACCTAAACAGAATTAAAAAATCTCTCACTGTTATTTTTATTTTTCCTTTTTCCAGTGAGCAATTTTCATTCTCTTTGTTCCATATACATTATCAGTCTGATAAAATATTCTTTCATCTGGTCTTTGTCCCGTTGCATTTGTAGGACGATCCCCTCCACTACCTATTAAGCAGGGAAGGAGAAGCCTTCTCCAAAGTCCTGACAGCGAATGGACTGTGCTGCCTCACACATGCTGTCACTCCAAAGGAACTAACACAAACTGGTGTATTTCTTCTGACTGCTTGGTACTCTTCACTGTGACTAGAATACTTTCTTGTCTACTATTTAAGATGCACATTCTAAAGAAGCATAACTTAGAAGATATCATTAAAAATGATTATACCTTAAAATTTTCCAATATGGAGTCACTAGGGGTGAACTACATGGAAAAATTACTAACACTGAGTGTTTATTATGATCCCTTAAATTTATCATTAATACTTGGAGCAAGCTACGCTGGGAAAGTACTTTTCCATGTAATCATTGGAAATTAAAAATGTTGCTAAAATAAATCCCATGGAGGAGAGCATGGCAACCTACTCAGGGTTCTTGCCTGGAGAATCCCATGGACAGAGGAACTTAGTGGGCTATGGGCTGGTCCTCAGGGTCACAAAGAGTCGGACATGACTGAAGCCACTTAGCATGCATGCATGCAACAATAATTAACACACTGGCCATGAGCATTTTGGAGAGGATGGCTGCATTATTGACTGAGTGCAACAACTGAGGAATTACAGTTAACAAAAGACAGAGATCCATGGATTTAGCTATTAGGCTTTGGTAAAGAATCTGCCTGCAATGCAGGAGACCCAGGTTTGTTCCCTGGGTTGGGAAGATCCTCGGGAGAAGGGAGAGGCTACCCATTCCAGTATTCGGACCTAGAAATTTCATGGACCATATATTCCATAGGGTCACAAAGAGTCAGACACAGCTGAGCTACTTTCACTTCACTTCACTTCACTGTGAATGTGCTAAGTTGTATATTATTAAGTTTGAGGTAATACCAAGTAATGCATTATCAATACTACTCCTTTGAATTAAGTTAAAAGTTACAGAATGCTTTTCAAACAGAATGCTTACCTAATCTTTATGTTCCCAACAAAGAGTTATTTCAAAGGCTTTTATTCACTTCTTTCCCCCCTGACTATTGTGTAGTTAACCAGTAACTTACACATGAAAAAAAAATAACATGTTACATATAGGTAAAAGGCTCAAGATAAATAACATCAAATATATGCTAGGTATACATTATGAATAAAATCAACACATCCTCCAGCTGGAGAAGATATTCAGTTTACAAAAAATTTCATTCCAGTTGTTCTCATATGGCTATTTGAACAGCTTTTCCACCACAGAATGTACTTCAGAGCATTTCTCCTGTGATTTTGCCTCTAAAACCTAAGTGAATGCATTTGGAGAATTATGTCTACAGTGTTGGGAGGGAAATTATTCTAGTTCCCTCTCTCTCACTGATTCTATTTTTCGTCACCACCTATCTAAAGCATTAGACTGATTTAAGTTAACTTGACCCTCAGCTAGCAGTAGACTGTGCCAAAAAGTAATTCGCTTCTTTTATTCCCTTTATTATCTCATTCCTTATCTTTACTCTTTTACCACACTCTCATCCATATTATAATCTCTATCTTAAAGCACATAATGCTATTAAAATAAAAGATGAACTTAATGCTTGAGAAACTGTATAATATAGGAAACAGAATATTAGAAATTGCCTTAAAATCCTTAGCTTTTAAAACAATTTCACAGATGTGAGAACTTTGTGAATCTAAGTGCATAACTGCAGACAATCATTAAATAACAACTTAATCTTGTATTTTCCTGTTTCGATAATATAAACTGCGTAAAACCTCTTTTTTAAAAAGAATAGCTGTTGCTGAAATTGAACCTAATAAAATACAGGTTACCTCTAGAACCTATAGGCAAGAGAGTTTCTAAACATACACTGCTTCAAAATGAATCAATGACAGCATTTAGTATATTCATTTTGGCTGTGGAAAAAGTTCAGGTCCTTGGAATGTAGGTAAAAAGGAGTGATTTTTAAAACACAGGCCTTTGGGGAAATAAAGAATCTGACATTTGAGAGTTTCATTGGTGATAATTCAGAAACTTTTAAGAGCTGAAGAAACAAGTAACTTATTAAATATTATATTTTAGGAAAAAAATGCTCCCAGAGTTAGTATAAAAATCACCAGATTTATTATAAATAAATAAATAATAAATCACCCGATTGATTATAATTGCTATATACTGAAATCACTACATGATGAAAACGCTTGTTTCATTTTATCTGGAAAGACAATTTCATATTTTTGAGACTGATAAGTTGTTTTCAACTAAAGAAAAACCATGTGTAATGAAGATTCTTGCATGCATTTTTAAATGATCATATTTTCATTCCAAATAAATACTATCTACTTGAAAAGGAAAAAAAAAAAGGACTTCATTTCTAGTCTCATAATTGAACACTAGCTGTAGGGAAAGAAATAATGAAGTATAAAAGTTAAGAGTCTCAGACATGAGGCTTTAAATTGCTTTTCAAAAGGTAAATACAAAACTACAAGTATTTCAGTAGAGCAGTTCATGTTAACATTTTAAGATTTAATTAGCACACAATTTCAACCTTAAGTACCAGTTAAAAAAATAAAACTGGAGCTATAGGTAGCATGCTTGCAGTTTTTCTGAACATGTGTGCAAACAGTACAATACTGTGCTAGATGAGACTTCAGTATAGTGCATGATTTAGTCTGCTGTAATAACAAAATATTATTAAACATATGTCATTATCTGCACCAAAATCCACTTGCACTGTATTTGGCATTTAAAGCGAGAGGAAGACCGCTTGCAGGAGGAGGAGTTGAGTCCCAAGGTGGAGCTGTCTCTAGTGTTAAACGACACTGGCAGATTAAAGCGCTCTGATGGGGAAGGGCTTAAAGGCTGAGTCAAAAGCCAAGAAGTCTCTTTATTTACGCCTACCTCCCAGCCCTTGGCAATCTGACTAATAACAAACTGAGCTAACAAGAAAGACTAGAAAGGGAGGAAGGAGAACAGTGCTGCAGCTTGGATCTACAGCCTAAGAAAGCAAGAGTGATCAATCCCAGCTCTGTTAAACATCTTGTTTATTTACTGCATGCAGCAGCTTGCAAATGGTTAACTATATGCAAAAAAAGTCAGCATAGCTGTGAAGTATGCCGTGAATTTTAATTGGGGAATAAAAGGACAACTGCTTCAGGATGATCTAGTATGCAGTCTGCTTGAAATGTTTTCAATGAAATGCTCAGCATTTTGTCTTGGACCAGAGGTTTTAACTTTATAAAGCGATGGAACTTGCCAAAAAGTGATATTTGAGAAGAAAGAACACAGTGGTTGGTGTTTTCTTTTTTAATAAAGAAACTGAATTTACTTTGAACATCTCTTCCAGCTGTGCATTACAGATAACGTCAGGAAGTCTCTGCTTTACAGGTAAGACAAATGTTTCCAGGATTTCCTTATACCTATTTTTGCATTATTCTAAAGTGATTGAATTTATGTTTGCCTCTCTAAAAAAAATAACTTTGCATTAAAGGATATCCAGTTTCTTTCCTGTTCACTGGCACAACTAATGCAGTAGCAGATGCCTGTTTTTCTGTGAGCAGCAGACATCTAGACTAACAGCTGGCTGTAGAGAAGAAGTAAAATAATCTGCCACGATTTCTTTTACAGCATGCAGTTTGTTATTGGAAACTAACCTATGTGTGCTCTGTGAGGGAAAGATTACTTCCAAATACCATTGTTGAATCTCAAATACAAGCAGAATATCAAAAGATTCTTTGTATATTGTATACCACTTTTACTTTTTCCTGACTTGAAAATATGTGCATGGAGATTTTTTTACCTCTTTAACACTATCTCTATACTATCAATATAGAACCACTTTTAATATTTATGTGCATTTCTGAAAACATTAGAAACTGTTCCCTACTACACTTTGAAGAGCATAAAATGCATCTGAGACAAAAATAACAAGAGATTCTCATCTAGAAGTTATTCACTGTTTTCTTAAGATGGGTTGCCTGGTGAAATAAAGAGTATTCTTTCCTGGTCATCTATGGAGAAATATGGAGATTAGCTGTGAATCTAATCCACAAGTTGAAGACTCCAGCTCCAAGCTGCTTGATTCTAAGCATAGCCCTGAGAGCTGTTTAAAATCAAACCATTTCCCTTTGGAAACACTCAGTCAGCTAACTTTCCCTTTATATAGAGAGGCACTACTCGGCTGTTTCATGTCTTTGGTTGTCTCCTACCTTCCAGAAACTTCATACTATACATGTTTTCAATAAGACTGTGTATTTTCATGGAATGGAAGTTTACTTTTGAGATTATTGATTGGGTTTTGGAATGTATTACCTGATTGTGAATTTTAATTAGATTCAAAATTACTGTTTACATCCTATCCAGACAAATGAAAGCACCTATCATTTCCAAAATCTGAATAGCTACAAGATGTGGTGTTTGTTTACCTTCGAATTTAGTCTAAATTTAAAATGCACTATGTGAAGGAGGGTAATAAAATTAAATAGAGTTCAAAGTATTTACCACACCACTGCTGTTATTTAGAGTTAGAATTTCTTAAATTGCTGTTTCAGATCCATATATTAAATTTTGAAGGAGTTGGAATATGTGAGTGTTATCCTGAACTGTCACTTTTTATTTACCTAATTAGCGAGATCTTCAAATATTTTTATAGAGTGAAGTTTGTTTCAGAGTTCATTGTTTGCATCATTAAGCCTTACAATAAAGAAGATCAACTGCTTCATTATGAGATATTCAGTGCCCTAAAGTCTGGTTCAAGACCTCATTAGGAAATCATTTGTTAGAAGTTTATATGAGGTATTGTTCCTTCTTTTGTAAGAGCCAGAAATGTGTGTCACAGGTCAGTTTTTCTTCTTTAGTTTTTATGATGTTAACCTTATCCACAGAATAATTTAAAAGTAATGGTGAATATTTCACCTCTAGAAATTAAAGTGTGAAATTTGAATGGACACCTTTAAGCGTATATCTCTGATACTTAGGCTTATACAAACTACCCTAGAGAGCATAGTTAAAATTCTTTTATAAAGGTTTACTTTACTACATAGACATATTTTTCCCAAATTTTTTATAAATAACAGAATTAATATATTAAACCAAAATCAAATCAGGTTAAACACAGAGTTATTAGATGTTATATTGTGATATCCAGTTCATAAACAGAACTAAAGGAAATGCATACATACAGTCTTTATATCATTTTTGAATTTCCTACAGGTCTCTCTGCTTCTGGCTATCTCTAGAGGGGTGGGAGGTGGGAGGGAGGTTCAAGAGAGAGGGAACTGATTCATGTTGATGTATGGCAGAAACCAATGCAATATACTGTAAAGCAGCTGTCTTCCAATTAAAAATAAATATAAAAAAAGATTCATCTAGTTTAAGCTAAAAAAATTAAAAAGCTAAGGTCTTCTCAAATATACACCTTTGCATCATATCAAGTTATCAATGGTCCATTTAGCCAACACCCCTCATATCTGTTAAAATGCATTAGTTGATGATATGAACACAAATTGAAATACTGAAGTTATCCTTGACCTAACTTTTAAATTGTTATCATAATGCAAGTTAAAAGTAAAACAAATCTCCTGGTCATAATATTTGTAAAAAATAAAAGAAAATGTGGACTCAGCAATGCACTTATATATTTAAAATACTCAGTATTTTGCCTATTAGGGGAAAACCTATCATTTTGAAAATGTCACATCCATCTCCTCCCTGCTGCTGGCCACTAAAGCCCATTGCTATTGCATTTTATTTTACAGAATCAAATCCATCGCATGACAACATGAAGCTCTGGATTCATCTCTTGTATTCATCTCTCCTTGCTTGTATATCTTCACAGTCCCAATCTCCAATGTCCTCTGCCTCAGCCAGAGGTTCTTGTGACTCTCTTTGCAATTGTGAGGAAAAAGACGGCACGATGCTAATAAATTGTGAAGAGAAAGGTATTAAGAAGTTATCCCAAATAAGTGTGCCACCATCACGACCTTTCCACCTAAGTTTATTAAATAATGGCTTGACAGTACTTCACACAGATGACTTTTCTGGGCTTACCAATGCTATCTCAATACACCTTGGATTTAACAATATTGCAGATATTGAGACTGGTGCATTTAATGGCCTTGGCCTTCTTAAGCAACTTCATATCAATCACAATTCTCTAGAAATTCTTAAAGAGGATACTTTCCATGGACTGGAAAACCTGGAATTCCTACAAGCAGATAACAATTTCATTACAGTGATTGAACCAAGTGCCTTTAGCAAGCTCAACAGACTTAAGGTGTTAATTTTAAATGACAATGCTATTGAGAGTCTTCCTCCAAACATATTTCGATTTGTTCCTCTAACGCATCTAGATCTTCGTGGAAATCAGTTGCAAACATTGCCTTATGTTGGTTTTTTAGAACATATTGGCCGAATATTGGATCTCCAGTTGGAGGACAATAAATGGGCCTGCAATTGTGACTTATTACAGCTAAAACTTTGGTTGGAAAACATGCCCCCACAGTCTGTAATTGGTGATGTTGTATGCAACAGCCCTCCATTTTTCAAAGGAAGCATACTAAGCCGGCTGAAAAAGGAATCAATTTGCCCCACTCCACCAGTATACGAAGAACACGAGGATCCTTCTGGATCATTACATCTGGCAGTAACCTCTTCAATAAGCGATAGTCGCATGTCAGCCAAGACCACGTCTCTTTTAAAACCACCCACCAAAGCACCAGGTTTAATACCTTATATTACAAAGCCATTCACTCAACTTCCGGGACTCTACTGTCCTATTCCTTGTAATTGCAAAGTACTCTCCCCATCAGGACTTCTAATACACTGTCAAGAGCGCAATATTGAAAGTTTATCAGATCTAAAACCTCCTCCACAAAATCCTAGAAAGCTTATTCTTGCAGGGAATATCATTCATACATTATTGAAGTCTGATTTAGTGGAATACTTCACTTTGGAAATGCTTCACTTGGGAAACAATCGTATTGAGGTCCTTGAAGAAGGATCATTTATGAATTTAACAAGATTACAAAAGCTTTATCTGAATGGTAACCACCTGACCAAATTGAGTGGAGGTATGTTTCTTGGTCTCCACAATCTTGAGTACTTATATCTTGAATACAATGGTGTTAAGGAAATATTACCTGGAACTTTCAACCCAATGCCTAAACTGAAAGTGCTCTATTTAAACAACAACCTCCTACAAGTTTTACCACCACATATTTTTTCAGGGGTTCCTCTTACGAAGATAAACCTTAAAACAAACCAATTTACTCATCTACCTGTAAGTAATATCTTGGATGACCTTGATTTACTGACCCAGATTGACCTTGAGGACAACCCCTGGGACTGTTCCTGTGACCTGGTTGGATTGCAGCAATGGATACAAAAGTTAAGTAAGAACACAGTCACAGATGAAATACTCTGCACCTCTCCAGAGCACTTACACAAAAAGGAATTGAAAGCACTCAATAGTGAACTTCTTTGCCCAGGTTTGGTCAATAACCCCTACCTGCCAACTCAGACTAGTTACATCCTTGTCAACACTCCTACAACCGCAACTACAGCTGATACTATTTTTAAATCACTTACTGATGCTGTACCACTGTCTGTTTTAATACTAGGTCTGCTGATTGTATTCATAACTATTGTGTTCTGTGCTGCAGGGATAGTGGTTCTTGTTCTCCACCGCAGGAGAAGATACAAAAAGAAACACGCAGATGAGCAGATGAGAGACACCAGCCCTGTGCATCTCCAGTATAGCATGTACGGCCATAAGACAACTCACCACACCGCTGAAAGGCCCACAGCATCACTCTATGAGCAGCGCGTGGTGAGCCCCACGGTTCACGTCTATAGGAGCCCATCCTTTGGCCCAAAGCACCTGGAAGAAGAAGAAGAAAGGAATGAGAAAGAGGGAAGTGACGCAAAACATCTCCAAAGAAGTCTTCTAGAACGAGAAAACCACTCCCCACTCACAGGTTCAAATATGAAGTACAAAACCACAGACCAATCCACTGAATTTTTAACCTTCCAGGATGCCAGCTCATTATATAGGAACATATTAGAGAAAGAAAGGGAACTTCAGCAACTGGGAATCACAGAATACCTAAGGAAAAACATTGCTCAACTGCAGCCTGATGTGGAGGTACATTATCCAGGAGCCCAAGAAGAGTTAAAGCTGATGGAGACATTAATGTACTCAAGGTCAAGGAAGGTATTAGTGGAACAGACTAAAAATGAGTATTTTGAGCTGAAAGCGAATTTACATGCTGAACCTGATTACTTAGAAGTTCTAGAGCAGCAAACATAGAGTTCGAGGGCTTCTGCAGAAATGCTGTGATTCTGTCTTAAGTCCAGACCTTGTATATAAGTGCCTTATATGAATATGTCATCAATCAGAGAACTTAAGCACAGCAGCAATCCTATGGGAAAAGAAAAAGAAACTCAGGGATCACTGGAGAAGCCATTGCATTGTCTTCAGGCAATTTTGTCTATCCCCAATAAAATAAATCCTTGCATGCAATCATTCAAGGATTACATTAGTATTTTCCCATATAAGTAAAGTGTTTCATAGATGTCCTCTTGCACATCTAAAAGGGTTCAATATTCAACCCTTAATTTCTTGAGTTATATTACCCATGGATTAAATAGAATTGGATTTTTGTCATTTAAAAACTATAACAGTAAATGTAGTTATAATATGTAAAAAATGTTTGTTTATAAAACCATTAAATGTACTTACAAAAGTGTAAATTGTTAGATACACCAACTTTTCTTGCAATAAAGGCAAAACGAACTGGAACTTTAAAATTAACAAATAGTCATAGAAAAGAAAAAATGTAAAGTTGAATTACATAGAGTATGAGTGGCTCAAAACTTTGAAACTTCGAGAATTAAAAAATGCCACTGATTGCTTTCTGAATTTAAAAACAAGAATGATTAACAGTTCAGGTGGAATGAGGAAGAAAACATTTTGGTTTTTCTGCACATTTTGTGTGGACAATCTTCTTGTTAATGCTGCTGTGAGCTAAGGTATGTCATTTGTGCTCAAAGTTTAATTCTTACTCTTGGGATATTTTGAAAATGCTACTGATACTCAACTGTAAATATGATTAGTGCATCTATTAAGTTTGGATTCTTTCATAGCATTAATCCTTTGTAAATTTGAATACCAAGATAGAAATATGTTTCTTGTGGCAAGTAATAATTCACTGGTGTAAAAAAAATAGGAAAATTATTTTATTTTTATTGATGTACACTGATAGATGCCATAAATGAGTAGCAAAAGGCACGTCTAAGGGTAAGTGGTTTAAGTTGCCTCAAGAGTGGGACAATGTAGCTTTATTTTACAAGAAAGTATAGCTAGATTTTTATGAACTATTTATTCTGTACAGTTTTGTATATTTTTGGTTCACAAAGGTAATTATTCTTGGGTGCCTTTCAAGAAAATTAAAAGTACTGCTCACTACAATAAAACTAAAATGAAAACCCTTTTTTAATATGTGCTTTCTTCAATTAGTCTGATCTGTAATTCAGTCCAGTCAGGATTAACACATGCACATTCATGCAGGCACTCAGGCACAAACACACAAAACAAGATTTCTATTTATTGTCACCCACACAGAGCATTTTCTTTCCCATGTGTGAAAAGGCCTTTCAGTGTCACGATGTGATTGTCATGGAGCCCAACTAAATGGTCCATAATTTTCCCTTTCTGGCAAATCATTTTTCTACTTAATACAAGTAGAAACGATTTAATTTTCTTCTTTCTGGTTACAGAATCAATTATACAGAAAATTTTCACAAGGCAAACTGTAATTAATCAAGGTATTTTAGTTCTGTGGTGTTCACCATTCAGATGCATGCACAGGGTTAGGAAGAAATATATTTTCTATTAGGAAGGAATTTAATTTACTTTATACTATTTTAGTGATTCATGAATGTTCTATTAAATGAGTTGGTTTTCAACACTCAACTGTCTGCATGACTAGCTAAATATACTTTCTGACTATGAATGAGAAGACTTCCCTTTTAATAAAAGCAGTAGGAGCCTGTGTGGCATAGTATGAAGAACAGTTATGGGTCTATTATGACATCATATCACTAGGTTTCTAAAAAAATCATTGCATATACTAATATAAAGCAATAGCAAATTGTGTATTAATAATTAAGAGATTAATTGGAAATCTACATTTCTTCATTAACCTTTAAGGTTGGAAATCAAAAAAATGAGAAATCTTTTTTACTTATTTATTTTTTAGGGGGGAAATCTTTTCTAAATTAACACTTACTAAAGGGAAATCTAGGTTCGTATATAATACTTTCTATGTTTATCCGCTGAAAGTACTCAGCACAGTAATGAACAGTAAACCCCCCAAGGCATTAATTTAAATGTTACATTCTAAAAAAAGAGAACAAAGCAAGAGCAGCATTCATGTTACTGCACTTCTGCTCAGTAGAGTATCTGCAAGTATTTCCTGATTCCAATCAAGTGCAGAGAAGTATCCGACCTCACTTGCCTGCAGGATCTCTGGAACGGATCCAGGAATGCAGACAGGGACATGTCCTGAGGGACATTCTTCTCAGTGAGGTAAACATTTTTTTTTAAATCTTTATTGTTAATTGCCAAAAGTAATAATATTCACTCAACTTAAAAATCAAAGAACAAAACTGTCTATGGTGTTATGTAAATATATCTTTCAAATTAGGTACAACCCCTAATTATGTAACATCAACCTTGTATGCTGTTACAAAAAATCTTAACGAACTTATCTGTCAACCAAATAAAACCCTATGGAGTCTGGATATTATTTACAATGATGCAGAAATAACTACAGTTTCCAAAGAGTATCAGATTTTTAAAGCTTAGCTGTTTCATTCATGATAGAACCTTTCTTATGTAATTTGTTTCCCTACTACAAGTAGTTGAGAGGTGGAAACTCCAGTGATGATCTTTAATTCTTAACAGGTCTTGTGACTCATGATAATCACTCAGAACTTTGGTTATTTTACCTGTATTTCCTATTCTTCTCCCTGCCCCCTCACCTACAGAATAATTTTTATTATATTGCCTAGTTTATTACCTACAAGGCTAAAGTGGTCTCTTTCTGCAATTAATTGTTAGATTCAAAATCCCAAATCATAATTCAGTATGCTCAGACATTTACAAATACCTGGGCTTTCTTAAAATAGACTTTTCATCACTCGAGTTTTTTTTTTTTTTTTTTTAAGTTAAACAAACATTACTCTCTGTTCACAATACATGAGGGCAACTTTTCACTCATGTCTGAATCTTGGATGTTTGTAGTATCATGGTAGTAATATATAATCATACTGGATCAAATCTTTTTGATTCTGTCAATCTGTTATACACAAATTGTATGAATCTGTATTTAATGAATTATTTTCACTCAATTACCATTAAAATATTTACTGGGAATTGAAGAGTATTCTTCAAATATCTTCCATTGATCTCCATACTAGAATGATAATCTTATAACTTATATAAAAAAGGAATATATCAATAACTCTTATTCTCCCTCTTGAATCAATCTTAAACCACAGAGGAACATTTTTCCTTCCTAATCAAATAATAACTAAATGGAAGGATCATCTTAGTGGCCTTTAAGCTGCCTGATCCAATTACTTTAAAAAGCTTAAATTTTAAACCAGGATTGAAAAAAGTGATATGGCTATCCCTTGGTCATTAAAATGCATATTTTAATATACTGGTGTATATATTTATGTATATGTAAATAATTATACATTTATATATGCATGCTATGAATGTTTAAGTCCCTTCAGTCATGTTCAACTCTTTGCGACCCTATGGACTGTAGTCCACCAAGCTCCTCTGTCCATGGCATTTCCCAGGCAACAACACTGGAGTGGGTTGCCAGGGACAGAACCTGTGTCTCCTGCACTGCAGGCAGATTCTTTATCTCTGAGCCACAGGGGGAGCACGTTTTATAAATGACTACATACATATATTTTTGGAGAACTAATAAAGATAAATAGGTAGATGATGGATGGATAGTCTCAACATGCATGTAATTTATTCATAATATTATTCTATGATACCTAGTAGATGTGTAATTGAAGGTATTTGTAAAAGAATAGTAGTAAATACATTGCAAAGTTCTTGGACAATAAACTGTTTTCTTTAACATAAGCAAACAAAGGGAAGGTCACACTATTTCTCATTTATAAGACTTTCCACATAATTATTTTTGGCAGAAGCTGTTCTCTACATAAAAAGAGTTATGCATGTGCAGAAAATGTTGACCATTTAGAAACAGAAGTTTGGATCTCCTGGTAATAGGGAAATGGTTTTTAAATTAATTTAAGGATTCTTCTCTATTTCTGTTCCCTGAACACTTTTATGATTCAAATATAAGTGGCCACAATTTTCTTCTTGAGAAGGTGGGGTATCATAAATGGATACTATTTTATAATATGAAAGGAGACAATTACAAGAAGTGAAAGTGTTAGTCAGCCTATTGTGTCCAACTCTTTGCAACCATGGACTGTAGCCCACCAGGCTTCTCTGTTCATGCCCTTCTCCAGGGGATCTTCCTGACCCAAAGATCGAACCCAGGTCTCCCGCATTGCAGGGAGATTGTTTACTGTTTGAGCTACCCTGGAAGCCCAATTACAAGAAATCACCCTATATCTGGGCAGCCAAGCCAAGAATGATCTCTTTGATGAAGAGAAGACAAGTGATCAAAAATATAGTTATCTCTTTGTGCCTTTTCAATTCCATACAAACTGAAATACAGATATTTGTCCAAATAGTCCCTGAGATTTATAACAATAAATATAGAACTGTTGTTTATTATCAACTTATAAAATATAACTATATCATTAAAATTACATTCTTTAACAAATTTCTGTCTTATGTGGAAATAAATCCCATTATTTCTTTTATAGAACACACCTATCTTTTTTAAAACTGAACTTATTTATTGCACACACATCTATTCTTATGTATATGGAAAAGAGGAGATGGTCAGATGTAGCTGCACTGAAAGTATAGCCAGACAAATACTGCCCTGTTAGTGTGAATGTTCTTCAGTAGATTAGTGAATAAAAATGGAAACAATTCAAAACAAACTGCACACACATACACACATGATGCATTTCCAAGTAAAATGATTTAAAATCACAAACTTGAAGTAGAGAACTTTTATTTCAGAAATTTGAAACATGGAAAGCAGAAAACCTGATGTTCCACAAGTAAGTATTGCCTCTTACATCATGAAGGCACAACCAGTAAGAAAATTACCAGTAAATGAGTATGGTATATTGAGTTAATTTTTTCATATAAAATCTCCAGGTATTTAATTGTCATGTCATCATATTTGATGGTATAAAGTTCTTGAACAAGTATTATATACAAAATGAATCATTCTGTTGCCAAGAGGAACATGCTCAATTTTAAATTTGTGGTGTTATCAGTGATAATTTTATAATTAGTGAGTGGATGTTAAATGTATTTCTATCCTTTTACTTGGTATTATGACTACTCTAAAGATATATAAGTCTCCATTACTATGTTTTCATGACTCATACTGTTAAAAGTTAATATATTGACATATGGTAGTATCTGAAAAGGAACAATGAAGTTCAGAGGAATAATGACTGTAGAAGCATAAGATCAGTTTAAATGCTTTACACGATTTCCTCAATGAAGGCTTTCATGGACATGTCATGGGCCTATTCCTAGAATTCTAAAGTACTTTGGTTTAGGAAATATATATTTGAAGACATTTTATTATGATGCAGGAAACACAACTCCATGTATCAGCACATCATAAATATCTATAGTTTATCTAATGTTTTCATTTTACAAATAGAGGATTTAAAATTTTGCCTTACATTATTTACAGGCTTTACAGAATCACAGAAATGTATGTCTTCCCTAAGCACATTTTTTTGTTCCTGGGTTTAGGTAGGGTACACTTAACATTTCATGGAAGAAATGATGTAAGTTTGAGTAATTTTAGACATGGGTTACATAATTCTAAATTATTCAAAATGTTATAAAAGCACATTGAAGATATAGCTAGAAAATTACTGAATACTCATTGGAGTACTGGACAACACTACTAACTGGACAACACAAACATATGGCAGGCAGAAACTCATTACATAGATTACTTTTAAATTCAGAATTACTACTAATGTTCATCATCTTTTCAAATATAATTTATTAAGCATTTAATTTCTGTCATATTTCTGAGAATCAAGCATTTGACAGAACAATACAAAATATATAGTTCTCATGATATTTCATTGATTTAAAACTTTAAGTCCTGTACAAACAGTATGTAATTTAAGTGTTGTTAGAGATTATGGTATCAGAAATTTTCACTATTTCATTTTTTAAGACCTCTACCTGAATTAACTACATCTACCTGCATGCATGTTAAGTCTCTTCAGTTGTATTCGACTACTTGCAACCCTATGGACTATAGACCCCCAGGCTCTTCTATCCATAGGATTCTCCAGGCAAGAATACTGGAGTGGGGTTGCCATGCCTTCCTCCAGGGGAATCTTCCCCACACAGGGATCGAACCCATGTCTCTAATGTCGCCTGCATTGGCAAGCGGGTTCTTTACCACTAGCACTTTATGATAAAGATCATTATTTCAAAGAATTCATCATCTGAATCCTACAAAAATAGCTTTATATTACTAAGGATTATACTTTTCAAGTAAATTTTCCTTAAAGCAGTTTTAAGTTCAGATCCAAAAATGCAGAGTTCCCATATACCCACTGATCCCACAAAAGCCAGCCACCACCACTGTAAACATTTTCTATCAGAGTGGTACAGTTATTATAATTGATTAATCTACATTAAACATTTTTATCACCCAAACACCACAGTTTACATTAGGATTCCCTGTAGATGGTGTACATCCTATGAGTTCTGAGAAATGTACAGTGATATATAGTCACTATTATGGTATCCTACAGCATGTTTTCATTCCCATATAAATCCTCTGGGCTCTGTCTGTTCATCCCTCTCTGGCAACAACTGATCTTTTAACTACTTTCAGAATTTTGCCTTTTCCAGAGTTTCATATAGTTGAAATCATACAGTATGTATCCTTTCTAGATGGATTTCTTTCATGTAGTAATATGTATTTAAAACTCTTTCATACTTTTTCATGGCTTGATTCCTCATTTCTTTTTTTTTTTTCTAATTTATGTTTTTATTGAAGGAGAATGCTTTACAGAATTTTGATGTTTCTCATTTCTTTATAGCACTTAATAACACTCAATTGTCTGGATGTATTGCAGTTTATTTACCCATTCACCTACTGAAGGACATTATGGTTGCTTCCAAGTTTGGGAAATTATGAATAAAAAAGTTATAAACATCTGTGCACAAGGTTTCATATACACAGAGGTTTCTGACTCACTTGTTAGTTGCTCAGTTATGTCCAACTCTTTGCAAATCCACAGACTGTAGCCTCTGTCCGTGACATTCTTCAGGCAAGAAAACTGGAATGGATTGCCATTCCCTTCTCTAGATCTTCCCGACCCAGGGATCAAACTCGAATCTCTTAGATCTCCTGCACTGGAATGTAGGTCCTTTAACCACTAGTGCCACCTTTGACTCATTTGGGTAATAGTAAAGAGGATAAATCTCAGACCATAGGAGTGTGTGTAGCTTTGTAATACCGAACTGTCTTCCAAATGGCTGTACCACTTCGGAGTCCTTCCAGCAAGGAATAGGAATTTCTGTCACTCCCCATCCTCACCAGCATAAATTGTTAGTGTTCCAGATTTTAGGAATTCTAATAGATGTGTAGTGGTATCTCACTGTTGTTTTAATTTACATTCCGAGTGACATATGATTTCCACCACCTTTTCATGTGCTATTTTACCATCTGTATATCTTCCTTAATGAGGTGTTTGTTAAGATTTCAGCCCCCTTTTTTTAATCATGTGGTCTGTTTCGTTATTGAATGTTAAAGAGTTCTTTTGTGTTTTGGATAACAGATGCTTATCAAATGTATCTTTTGCAAATAGTTTTCCTAGTCAATGGCTTGTTTTCTCACTCTTTTGACAGTGTAGTTTACAGAGCATACATTTTTAATTTCAATGAAATCCAGTTTCTTATTTCTTTTACAGATTATGCCTTTCATGGTATCTATGAAATCATTACCATATTCAAGGTCACCTAGATTTTCTCCCACATTACCTAAGAGTTTTTGTTTTACATATTATATTAAGGCCCATGATCCATTTCCATTTTGAGTAAATTTCTGTGAAAGATATAAGGCTTGAATTCAGATTTTTTTTTTTTTTTTTTGGCACACAAATGCTCACCTGTTGAAATAACAATATCTGGGTTTTTAATACCACACAAAATTTAAAATGGATTGTTGCATTATTTATAATTTATTTTAGTCTTTATATTTAACCCTTGAGTGCTATTAACATGACATGTTACCTCATGTTTAAGAGAAAAGAATATATGAGAGAAAAATATCAAATTCTAAAGGTTAGTATCACTGGGTCTGAACTTCCTATAGCTACAAGAGTATTCAATATGAATGTAAAAGAGTGAGTTTAGCAAGACTCTTCTTAGCACTGTCCTTTATAAGGGCTGTATTACACCTGGGAGTTTACATAAATGATAAAGATAACTATGGTTTAGTGTTTGCCAACCAAACATCTATACCAAGTAGCAGGTGCTACTCAGGTGAATCCTCATATTTAACCTGCAAGTAACAGTATTATCCTTATTTTACCTATAAAGCCAATGAACCTCAGAATGTTAAATTGCTCAGAACCACACACACAGTAGTGGTCAAGTTCAGATTTCTCTCACTTGAAAAATTCCTGCTTCTACCATCTTATCATGCTTCATCTCATAAATTTATAAAAACATTTTAAAATGTGATTACCAGTTCAGTTGGCTGAGGCAAATACTACATTGTTCACAGCTGCAAACATTGTACTCGTTCATCACACTTATTATTTTAGTGTTGAATGTTTATTTAGCTTCTAATCATACCATAAGCCTATCATCAATATAAATATAACCTTTGGTCTTCTGAGGTCTGAAGTCTCCATATGTTTGTTTACATTTCAACTTCAAAATAAATGTATTGGGAAGTATGTGTATTTCAAACACTAGTGAAGTGTTTCAACAATGAATCTACATTATCCGAATACAAACTTTCAACATCATGTTAATGACACAGATGAGAACACAGAAAAAAAATTTGCCTAATTATTAACTTGACCATATAGGTAATTAATAACAAAAAAACTAGCTTCAGAATGCAAAGCTTGGTTTTCATTTGTAATATGTATTTCCTAATGCCTTTTGGATTTCTTTTTGATTTCATAATTTGATCTACATAATAATGTTGTGAATTAGGAAGTGTTACTATTCCCATTTGCAGACTAGGAATGGAAACAAAAACTCACACATTTGGAAACTGGTAGATCCTAGATTCGCCTGAGATTTTCTGAGCCCCAGAATCTACGCTCTTAAATGAAAATGGTTTACTAACTCCTAATAACAATAAGAAATTGGTAAAAGTAATACAGCTCTTAGAAAGAAATATAATTTAGATCAGTTGGGTAACTTCCCCCAACAAATCATATAAAACAATAGAATTCAAATGGAACAAATTAAATGTATTTTTAATAACAGTCATTTGGCTTCCATATCCTTATCGTAAAAAGTAAAGCAAAATATTTTGATTTATATTTTAATATAGATAATATTTAAACATATATTTTAACATTAATATTATATGTTAACATACATATTTAACATGAAATATTTTATATAACATACAAACTATATTTTAACATACATGTAAATAACAATATATTCTACTTATTTAATAATTTCCATATA
The DNA here is from genome assembly GCF_019320065.1 of Cervus canadensis. Taxonomy (NCBI): domain Eukaryota; kingdom Metazoa; phylum Chordata; class Mammalia; order Artiodactyla; family Cervidae; genus Cervus; species Cervus canadensis. The sequence continues at coordinate 27,071,397 of NC_057394.1, forward strand.
ATTTAAACTAAAACTATATCTACCATTGTGAAGAAATACTGTCATGAATATTGTGAAAGACTGAATAGTGTCCTCCAAAATTCATGTCCACCTAGAACATCAGATTATGACTGTATTTGGGAACAGAATTTTTGCTGGGGTAATTGGTTGAGTTCATACTGAATTTTAGGGTAAATTCTAAATCCGGGAACTAGTTTTCTTACAATAAGGCTGTGCACAGATATACAGAGCACACACACAAAAAAACACTATGTGACTGCAGAAGCAAGAAAGTGCAGTGATGCATGCGTCTACTATCCATGAAACCCGATTGCTGGCCACCACCAGAAGCTGCAACAGTCTAGGAAAGACTGTGTTGACCACATGAGTAAAGCATTGTACATATGGATCATTAAAAGTACAACATAGTTGCTTTCAAATTTCAGTTTTTAATAATATATTGCAAGAAATTAGTTTTGAGTCTTGCCTAATATTGTCTCTCTATGGTTCACTGACTTTGAGATACATAGGAAGTATATAAGTAGAAAACACAAATTTCTGAGTTGCAAATACAGAAAAAGAAATATTTTAGAAGTTTAAATTTTCCTCCCAATTCCACTGAAATAAAATACTGAAGAATAAGGAACTAGAGCTGACTTTTCAGATGACTTTCTAAAAGCTATGCATTTTCTGAATTAATTATCTGATATAGAGTCACTGTAAACAATTTTAAAATAACACACATTTAAATAAAATTCTGTACCATCATCAACCATGCATCAACAGGGTTCAGTATTAAATATATCTCTAAGAAATGTACTGTTACTTACAATATTCTGACAGACACATAAAAATACACAAAGTCTGGAAGAAAAATTGAAAAAAAAATATAATTAGTCTTTCCTTTTTTATTCAGAAGGAAAAGACAACATAATTTTTCAACTTTTGAATTTAAATTAGTGAATGCCTTTTAAATGATGTGTTAAGTACAATTTTGTATCTTTTAGTTTCAACTGGAATCATACAGTAAATATGTTTATGATTCATCTCTTTTGTCTATATTCAGATAGAAACCAGGCAATATATTCACAATTTGGAAGGAATATGAGAAATATATGAGAGTAGTATGAGAAAAAATGTCACATCTCAGGAGTGCTAAATGTAGTTAATTAGGAAGGTATGTGCTCTCCAACAGAAAAAGTACCTGCACTAGTGCTGTGTGCCATTGATGCACATAATATCAAAATGCCTGGACATAACCAATTTCTAAATCACAGAAAATTATTTTCTTCCAAGCTTTCATAATGGGTTACATAATCATGGAAACAAGAATTCAACAAAATAAGGAATGTAGTATCACAGTGCCAGTGTTGGGTAAAATGTTAAGTTTCAGCACTTCTAGGAAAGAATTATTACAAAATGAAGCAACTAGCAATAAAAAAGCACATGCATGTATGTGTTAACGTATGGTGGTGGTGGTTTAGTCGTTAAGTCATGTCCGATTCTTGCAACCCCAAGGACTGTAGCCCGCCAGGCTACTCTGTCCATGAGATTATCCAAGCAAGAATACTGGAGTGGGTTGCCATTTCCTTCTCCAGGGAATCTTCCCGACCCAGGAATCGAACCTGGGTCTCCTGCATAGCACGCAGATTCTTTCCCAACTGAGCTACAAGGGAGGTCTACAAGTGTTAAAAGACAAGTAAAATAATAAAATAATAAATTTTCAAAATTTTATTTATGCAGTTCACAGGTCCAAAAACAGATTACCATGGGTGCCTAAAGGATTCAGGATGAGGTAATGTTCAAATCCATATCTCATAACATATCTGGATGTGATTAGACTTCAGTTTTACTACAGGGTCATAGTTCACCAAACCATTTCCTGTTGCCTTTGTCAAAATTAATACTGCCTTTTCTCTACTGCTACTACTCTTCTCTGCAAAATTCCAGATTTAAAGGGGTACATTATATCTGAGTTTCTTTAGCTGATTTTTTTCCTCTGTAATACATTTTTTTTTTAACCCTAGAGGAACAGAATTCTAAAGGAAAATAATTACAAATGACCTCGACCTTTTCACTTGAAAATTAACTTCTCTGATTATCAGTCTTTTTGCTTTGGCCTTTAGTAAAATAATGATGCAATGACACATAATTGTGTAATTAGTATTAAAGTCAAAGGAAAGATGAATTGATATAGGACCAGTGTTTCACTATGGGGTATTTAGTCCTTTCAAAAGCATGTTACCCTTTCCTCTAGTGCATGAGTCACACATAGTTACAGCAATAAAACATCAAACAGAATAAAAATAAAAGCATTTAATTGTTGGAGCTCTCAAAAATTGTAAAAGACTCAACTTTTTGTGACTCAATTACAAGAAGAAAGGTTATTAACTGATATGTGAAGATATGTGTGGCTCTTGTTTGAAGAACAATTATTGTTTAGAAAGATTAGATGGATACAGTGCGAGTTTTAGCTGGGAAGAAACTTATGTATGTAATTCAAAGAGGCTGCAGATTCTGAAGGATACTTCATTTGTCTGTTATGACAATACTAATTAAAGATGAGAAAATTAAAAATATAAAATAAAAAGACAACAATTTATTGTTTATATTATACAGAAAGCCTCAGGAAAAATGATGAGTGGATTATTTGCAGTCAGTTTTATGGAATTCTAGAGATTTTTAAATTATCTTTTCAAAAAATCATTATTTGGAACAAAACTGTAATTCACTGGATGTTTAAATTGTATAATATAAGGAGGCTAACAATTGATACTAAGTGATCAGTAGAATAAAAGGAATTATCAATCTTTCATTATTTTGACAAGAAATAACATTTTTGCACTAGTGAATTTATTCCCTCAGACTTAATTTTAGTGCACAGCATCAGTTTTCTAAACAAAGACAAAAACTTAGCTGCTAATAAAACTGTAATTGACTGTTATGTTTGATCTTCTCTTATCCAGAGTCGAATATGCTATAAAGATAAAAGAAGGTTGGCAAGAAAGAAAGTATAAACATAGAGATAATTAGCCAGTGAAGATTTTCAAATGAATCGTACTTTTTCTAAATAGTTTTGTCAAGATATCTGGTTAGTTTAAGAAAACTGTATCTAGAAATACTGAGTGGTAACAGGCAAATTGTATATTTATCCAAGGACAATTAATATTTACAAAACAAAGAAACACATTTCTTGTACAAGAAAACACTGTATCCCTACAAAATTTATACTGAAAATAGTATTATAAATTTTCATAAAATAGCAAAGAACATTCTAATCTAATATTAAAAAATATTAAAATTATACCTCATAATTATACCTTATAAAGAAACTGCCATTTTGACTATAACCACTGCTGTGATTAAAAAAATAAGATTTAGCCTTTGCGTTCTCTCTCCCTCTCCCAACATGGCGTCCTCAGCAAAAAAGAAGAATAAGAAGGGGAAGACTATCTCCCTAACAGACTTTCTGGCTGAGGATGGAGGGACTGGTGGAGGCAGCACCTAAGGCCCCAAACCAGTCAGCTGGGCTTATGAAACAGACAATCTGGAAGAGGATGTTTCAACCACTTGGCATAGTAATGATGACAATGTGTATCGAGCACCTCCAATTGACCATTCCATCCTGCCCACTGCTCCACGGGCTGCTCCGGAACCCAATATCGACTGGAGCCGTCTTCCCAAATCTCCACTCTACACTGCTTTTCTAGGGAACCTACCCTATGATGTGACAGAAGACTCCATTAAGGAATTCTTTAGAGGATTAAATATCAGTGCCGTGCGTTTACCGTGTGAACCCAGCAATCCTGAGAGGTTAAAAGGTTTTGGTTATGCTGAGTTTGAGGACCTGGATTCCCTGCTCAGCGCCCTGAGCCTCAACGAAGAGTCTCTAGATAACAGGAGAATTTGAGTGGATGTTGCTGATCAAGCACAGGCTAAAGACAGGGATGATCGTTCATCTGGCAGAGATGGAAATCATGATTCTGACAAAACAGATACAGACTGGAGGGCCCGTCCTGCTGCAGACAGCTTTGATGACTACCCGCCTAGAAGGGGTGATGATAGCTTTGGAGACAAGTATCGAGATCGTTACGATTCAGACCGATATTGTGATGGGTATCGGGACAATTACCGTGATGGCCCACGCTGGGACATGGATCGATACGCTATGATGACCCAGGTGACAGAGACTATGACAGAGGCTACGATTCCAGGATAGGCAGTGGCAGAAGAGCGTTCGGTAGCGGGTACCGTAGGGATGACGACTAAAGAAAAGGCGGGGACCGCTACGACGACAGATACGACAGATGAGATGACCCGTCCTGGAGCTCCAGAGATGATTACTCTCGGGATGATTATAGGTGGGATGATAGAGGTCCCCCCCAAAGACCCAAACTGAACCTAAAGCCTCGGAGTACTCCTAAGGAAGATGATTCTTCCGCTAGCACCTCCCAGTCCAGTCCTGCAGCCTCTATCTTGGGAGGGGCAAAGCTGCTAGAGAAGGAGAAATAGAAGAGAGGCTACAGAAGGAACAAGCGAAACTGCAGCGTCAGCTGGATGAGCCAAAACTAGAACGACGGCCTCGGGAGAGACACCCAAGCTGGCGAAGTGAAGAAACTCAGGAAAGGGAACGATCGAGGATAGGAAGTGAGTGATCACAGACAGGGACCTCAGCCACGTCTGGCAGAAATAAGTCTGACCAGGATGCACGAAGAAGAGAGAGTGAGAAGTCTCTAGAAAATGAAACACCCAATAAAGAGGAAGACTGTCAGCCCCCCAACTTCTAAGCCCCCCAAACCTGAACAGCCTCTAAAGGTAATGCCAGCCCCTCCACCAAAGGAGCATGCCTGGGTGAAGCCAAGTTCTAACCCTCCTGCTCGATCTCAGAGCTAAGACACAGAGCAGGAGTCCCTACAAGTGGTGGAGGGAAAGCAGTTCCAGCTCAACCATCTGAGGAGGGATCAGCAAGGAAAGATGAAAATAAAGCAGATGGAGTGAGTGCCCCAAAAGGCCAAAGTGGGAACTCCAGCCGTGGTCTGGGAGATGGAGGAAACAAAGACCACTGGAAGGCGTCAGACAGAAAAGATGGCAAAAGGGATCACGACTCCAGATCTGCACCTGAGCCAAAGAAAGCTGAAGAAAATCCAGCCTCAAAGTTCAGTTCTGCAAGCAAGCATGCTGCTCTCCCCACTGATGGTGAAAATGAAAATGAGGGAGATTACACCGAATAGACCTCTGCATTCTGTGCTTTCTCCTAGTCTCTCTCCACCCTGGAACATTCGAGAGCAAATCAAACCTCTATCCAGACAAGACAAAATAAAACTCACCATCTCTTGGAAAAAAAAAAAAGATTTAAAACATCTTTATTCTATTTAATTTTGAAATCAAAGCAAAACTCTTAAGTAACATATACATTTAGTGCAAACTAATTTATCTCACATTTCACTTAAGTGACACTTTCCTCACTCACTATTAGATTGCTATTATACTTGTCTAGGCAAGATTTTTCATTTCTGTTTCACTATTAAAGATGCTGTTTGATCAACAGTGACTGAGATATTGAGCACTTAAGAATGTGTACTTGGGATGATGTCAAATGGTTATAGCACCACTACTGGTAATAACATTTAAGTGGATGACTGTGCATTTACTCACTTCTTGAGATATTCCTCACATGTAATATTGAAGCTATTCTCTCCTGGGTACCTGGAACTCTATGCCTCCAATGTGAGTGAAAAGAAAGCCTGGGCGAGGCTGCTAGGAAGACTTAATGATGGCCATGTCATCATCCCAGCAAGAGTTGGGCTTCCTGACCTGGATTTCAACATCAACTTACATTCAAGTAATTCCTTTTAACCTAGAATGATCTGGGTTCTATTAAAAACCTAGGATCCTTCTAATATATCTTCAGATCATGACTAAACTGAGATAATAAATGCAATGCAACAATGTTTCAAATGGAACATGTCTTTACACAGCAGTAAGGCCAGTTGATCATAGAATATACTTAGTTAAAAAATTTCTGGAAATCAGAAGAGTATTTAATGAAACAGAATTTATTTTTATATAGGCATTTACCGACACTGAAGTATATCCAAGGGTATGGCAGTCTGCTTTAAAAGCGTAATTTAAGTATACTAGTTCAACAAGTCCTATTCACTTTACTGAGTGCAAATTATAGGTTGAGGCATTAGCAGGTATAAAATGTTTACAAGATAACAAGGTTTATTCTTCCAATAGCATTTCATTTTATAAGAGAGACTTAGTACACCATCCGAAATATATAACTAGCTATGATCAATTTTACATGAGCAATTAGTCTTTATTGTCTTTCAAAACTTCAGGATTCCAAAATTTCCTAATCACTTTTTGATCATTAATAGAAGATTGAAAATTAGAATACATATGTTTAAGCAGTCATTCAATCTTTTCCACATTTCTCAAAATTTAAATTAATAATTTAAACAGATTAATGAATAACATTAAATTATAAGAAATTCAGAAGGTAATTCCTCTCAAATTTCAATATTCTGGTTACTCCCTCTCTGCCATTTTTTGTTTAGCCAAAATGAACTATAGAAATTTTACTGAACATTGGTGCAGATTCTAATATTATATCTTTGGTTTATACAATTCCTTCTGTTTCTAAAACTCTCAGCCCATGACCTCACTTCCCAATACCCTCAATAATCTTCATTAGACACCATTAAAATACATTACCTTATATAGTTGTTTATCTTTCTTGTCATTTTCCAACCTCTGTGTGTCTAGATTGCAAAGTCTTTGATGTCGAGAGGTGTATTTTACACTTCTCAATGTTTCCACATTTAATAGAGGAGTATATACATGGTAGGAACTCAAATATATATTCATAATTAGGTAACTTTTGTTCTTTGTCAAACTTCATCAACTGTTTAAGAAAACTTTTTTCTTTGGAACATCATCACTGTTGAAAATCTATAATCTAAATATTCTTTATTCACTGAGTCCACGTTTCCTAATTTACTAGGAAATATTAATTTGATACTACCACTGACACTTTGCAAAAAGTGATAGGAATAGAAATTTGCTCCTGTTACCATGCATATTCTATATTTCAAAACCTAATTATTGGACAATTATAAATATTCTCTGGGAATGTTTAATTAGTTCATTAAAAATTATTATAGAGAGAACACAACATGAAATTTACCCTCTTCACAGATTATTTTAACTATTATACAATACTGTTAACTATAAGCAAAATATTGTATGACAGATCTCTAGGACTTATCCATCTTCTTTAACTAAAACACTATACCTCTTGATTAGCATCTCCCAATTTCCCCCTCCCTCCACCCCCTAGCAACCACCATTCCGCTCTCTGCTTTGTTTCTATTAGTTTGACTGTTTCAGAAACCTCATATAAATGTAATCATGGAGCACTTGTCTTTCTGTGACTGGCTTATTTCACTTATCATAATATACTCATGATTCATCCATGTTGTAGCACATTGCATGATTTACTTTTTTAAAAACTGAAGAATATTCCATTGTGCATGTGTATCGTGTTTCCTTCTGCCCTTTCTTGTGTCATGGACAGTTAGGCTGCTTCCACATCTTGACCATTATGAAGAGTGCTTCAATGAATATGAAGGCACTAATATTTTTTCCAAAATCCTGATTTCAATACTTCTGGATAAATGTCCAAAAGTGGGATTTATGAAATATATGGGACTCCATGTTTAGTTTTTGAGAAACTTGTATATTAGTGGTAGGAATACTATATATCCAGATTCAAAAAAAAAATATATATATATACACATATATATATATGTAAATTGAACACTTTATCTTACATCATACAAGGAAATCAATGTGTAACAAATTAAAAACATTAAGGTAAGTCCTGGAATTGTAGGACTCCTAGAAGAATATATAGTATAAAAGCTATATGCATTGGTATTTGCAATGATTTCATAGTATTAATGCCAAAAACACAGGGAACAAAAGCAAAAATAGACAAGTTCCTTTTTAATCAAACTAGAAAGCTTCTGCAAGCAAAGGAAACAAATGCAAAGACAACCCATGGAATGCGAGAAAATAGTTGCAAATCATACATCTGATAAGGGGTTAATTTCAAAACTATGTAAGGAAAGAACTTGATTTAAAAATGGGCTAAGGACTTGGATACACATTTCTCCAAAGAAGATGTACAAATGGCCAACCCATACAGGAAAGTGTGCTCAAAATCACAAATCAGCAAGGAAATGCAAATTACAAACCACTATGAGCTGTCAGCTCAAACTTGTCTGAATGGCAATCATCAAAAAGAAAAAAATAGCAAAGATTAGAAGAGTTGATGAAGACACTGAGAAATTCAAACATATCACTACTGATGGACATTTACAATGATAAAGCCATTTACAGAAAACTAAGCTACCTTACCTAAACATTATACTACCTTGATTATGGCGATTTAAGACCACCTGATGAGAAGAACTGACTCACTGAAAAAGACCTTGATGCTGGGAAAGATTGAGGGCAGGAAGAGAAGGGGACAACAGAGGATGAGATGGTTGGATGGCATCACCGAATCAATGGACATGAGTTTGAGCAAGCTCTGGGAGTTGGTGATACAAACACATACACCAATTTGTATCTGTTAAATTTGTGCAGTCCATGGGGTCACAAAGAGTCAGGCACGACTGAGTGACTGACTTGAAGACAATAGGTGGTACTAATGGTAAAGAACCCACCTGCCAATATAGGAGATGTAAGAGACATGGATTTGATTCCTAGGTTGGGAAGATCCCCAAGAGGAGGGCATGGCAACTTACTCCAGTATTCTTGCCCGGAGAATCCCATGGACAGAGGAGCCTGGTGGGCTACAGTCCATAAGTTTGCAAAGACTCGGACATGACTGAAGTGACTTAGCATGCACATACACACAAGACACCAGAAAACAAAATTACCTGTAATTTTACTCCTTTCCATAAAATTCTTATGTTGTGTGAGGATGGTGACTTACTGTCTAGATTTTAGAATAGAATTGTCTATTTGGTCAATTGATTAAAAATAGTGATACATTTGTTATTAAAAAGTTGAGAAATCAAATTTATTCTATTATATTCTGGTCATATTATAGCATTTATCCTCCCATGTTAAAAACATTAAGGGCTTTGATTTATTAGCATACTAACTTCAAATTATTATGAGAGCTTGCTAAAGATCATAGAAAGTGTTTCTGAAGATAGCAATCACATCCAGGATTGTTTTATTTATAAACTAGTTTTGTAGAAACTACAAAATAATCTAAAGATACAAAGTAAGAAAATTTTGGGAAAGTGGTTTAATTGAAGTTCTTGTTAAATGTTTGATTCGGATTTGCCAAATTGAACAAAGATGTCAATGGAAAAATGCAGTTTAAGCAGATCAACTCCAATACTTTGGCCACCTCATGCGAAGAGCTGACTTGGAAAAGACCCTGATGCTGGGACGGATTGGGGGCAGGAGGAGAAGGGGACGACAGAGGATGAGATGGCTGGATGGCACCACCGACTCAATGGACATGAGTTTGAGTAAACTCCGGGAGTTTGTGATGGACAGGGAGGCCTGGCGTGCTGCGATTCATGGGGTCGCAAAGAGTCGGACACAACTGAGCGACTGAACTGAACTGATGCTTTAATTCAGCATTCTATATTTCTGATGGCACACCTGCCCTCCATGGAAAGATGTAAAACATTTAAAATAAAGAAAAATATCCCAGAAATTATTAAAGTTACTATTAAGTTAAAGTTACTATTCACTAGTGTGCTAAGATCAGAGTTAGTGAGAGGTCATACAATTACTGACAAAATTTATGGAGACAAAACTGAGAAAAAAAACAAGTTGGAAGAGACTGGAGAAAATGTAGGAAAGGTATTTTTTCAAGTGATCTACAAGCAGTAAACAGAAAATCTGATAATTTTCAGTCACAAATAGTTAAGCCATACACGTAAAGCAAAAGTAATTCACTGTATCTTAGATATTGATATTATAAAAATATTAATATATTAAATTTGCTTGCTATTAAATTAAAAAATCATTGCAATATAAATGTCTTT